>NW_024470849.1:438526-527918 GCF_017639515.1 Carcharodon carcharias
CCCTCCCTCAATTCACCCCCCCTCCCCCCTCCCTCAATTCACCCCCTCCCCCTCCCTCAATTCACCCCCCTCCCCCTCCCTCAATTCACCCCCTCCCCCTCCCTCAATTCACCCCCTCCCCCTCCCTCAATTCACCCCCTCCCCCTCCCTCAATTCACCCCCTCCCCCTCCCTCCCTTCACCCCCTCCCCCTCCCTCCCTTCACCCCCTCCCCTCCCCTCCCCCAGACGCCGCTGCCTCCTGCAGGAGAAGTTGGCCGGCGCTTGCCCCTCGGCATGCTGGGACCGCCACCTCTTCCACGGGACCTCGGCCGATTCGGCCCTGTCCATCAGCCGGGCCAACTTCGACCCCGGTCTGGGCGGCCGGAGGCACGGTGCCCGCTACGGCCGGGGCAGCTGCTTCTCCCCCCGGGCCGGCTACTCCCACGCCTTTGCCCCCCCGGACCCCGGCCCCCCGGGCCGCCGGCGCATGTTCCTGGCCAAGGTGCTGACCGGCCGGAGCGCGCCGGGCGGCCGCTGGGACGTCCGCCCTCCTCCCCTGCCCGGCCAGGGTCCCGGGGGCCAGCGCTACGACTCCTGCGTCAACTCCCTGGACCGCCCCGCCGTCTACGTCCTCTTCGACAGCGCCCAGTGCTACCCGGCTTGGCTCATCGAGTACCAGGCCGTCGGCGAGGTCTCCTTCGACTGACCGGCCCACCCGACGTCACCTCCCCCTCCCCGTGACATCCTTGGCCGCCGATAGGCCTGAGGCCTGCTTGAACTCGGACCTCCAGCCCTTGCAACGAGGCCTCTGCTGTCCCTGCTTGACCTGTCCCTATGGGCCTGAGGCCTACTTGAACTCGGACCTTCCACCGTAGCAACGTGGCCTCTGCTGCCGCTGCTTGACCAATCCCTAAGGGCCTGAGGCCTACTTGAACTCTGAACTTCCTCCCTAACCTCGCAGCCTCTGCCGTCTCGGGCTTGACCTATCCCTATGGGCCTGAGGCCTACTTGAACTCTGACCTTCCAACTTAGCAAGGAGGCCTCTGCTGTCCCTGCTTGACCAATCCTACAGGCCTCAGGCCTACTGTGAACTCTGACCTGTCCAGGGCCAATAAATTGATTTCGTGGCGTGCTCCCTGATGTAGATATTTAATATATTTGAGATTGAAAGATTTATTTAACGTATTTTAACTTCGGAGATGTTAATTGACCTTCTGAATAATTTATGCCGTGTAATTATTCCTATAATAAAGGTATTTTTTCATATTTCTCTGCACATTCGCTCCTTGTTTGTTCTCCGAGTGTGGTCTAACCGAGGGGGGGATACGGAGACCGGAACTGTGCACGGTGCTCCGAGTGTGGTCTAACCGAGGGGGGATACGGAGAGCGGAACTGTGCACGGTGCTCCGAGTGTGGTCTAACCGAGGGGGGATATGGAGACCGGAACTGTGCACGGTGCTCCGAGCATGGTCTAACCGAGGGAGGGGGATACGGAGACCGGAACTGTGCACGGTGCTCCGAGTGTGGTCTAACCGAGGGGGGATACGGAGACCGGAACTGTGCACGGTGCTCTGAGTGTGGTCTAACCGAGGAGGGGGATACGGAGACCGGAACTGTGCATGGTGCTCCGAGTGTGGTCTAACCGAGGGGGGGATACGGAGACCGGAACTGTGCACGGTGCTCCGAGTGTGGTCTAACCGAGGGGGATACGGAGACCGGAACTGTGCACGGTGCTCCGAGTGTGGTCTAACCGAGGGGGGTATACGGAGACCGGAACTGTGCACGGTGCTCCGAGTGTGGTCTAACCGAGGGGGGTATACGGAGACCGGAACTGTGCACGGTTCTCCGAGTGTGGTCTAACCGAGGGGGGGATACGGAGACCGGAACTGTGCACGGTGCTCCGAGTGTGGTCTAACCGAGGGAGGGATACGGAGACCGGAACTGTGCACGGTGCTCCGAGTGTGGTCTAACCGAGGGGGGATACGGAGACCGGAACTGTGCACGGTGCTCCGAGTGTGGTCTAACCGAGGGGGGGATACGGAGACCGGAACTGTGCACGGTGCTCCGAGTGTGGTCTAACCGAGGGGGGATACGGAGACCGGAACTGTGCACGGTGCTCCGAGTGTGGTCTAACCGAGGAGGGGATACGGAGACTGGAACTGTGCACGGTGCTCCGAGTGTGGTCTAACCGAGGGGGGATACGGAGACCGGAACTGTGCACGGTGCTCCGAGTGTGGTCTAACCGAGGGGGGATACGGAGAGCGGAACTGTGCACAGTGCTCCGAGTGTGGTCTAACCGAGGTGGGATACGGAGACCGGAACTGTGCACGGTGCTCCGAGCATGGTCTAACCGAGGGGGGGATACGGAGACCGGAACTGTGCACGGTGCTCCGAGTGTGGTCTAAACGAGGGAGGGGATACGGAGAGCGGAACTGTGCACGGTGCTCCGAGTGTGGTCTAACCGAGGGGGGATATGGAGACTTGAACTGTGCTCCCAGTGTTTGAGGGCTGACAAGTGGTGAGTAACATTCACACCCACACAAGTACCAGGCAATGACCATCTCCAACAAGAGAGAATCTAACCATCGCCCCTTGATGTTCAATGGCATCACCATCACTGAATCCCCCACTATCTACATCCTGGGGGTTACCATTGACCAGAAACTGAACTGGCGACCCAGACAGATAAATACTGTGTCTACAAGAGCAGGTCAGAGGCTGGGAATCCTGCGGAGAGTAACTCACCTCCTGACTCCCCCCCCAAAGGCTGTCCACCATCTACAAGGCACAAGTCAGGAGTGTGGATGGGACACTCCCCACTTGCCTGGATGAGTTGCAGCTCCCACAACACTTGAGAAGCTCGACACCGTCCAGGACAAAGCAGCCCCCCCGCCACAGCTCGATCGGCACCCCATCCACAAACATTCACTCCCTCCACCCACCGACGCACAGGGGCAGCAGCGTGTGTACCATCTACAATATACCCTCCGACAGTGCGGCACTCCCTCAGCACTGACCCTCCGACAGTGCGGCTCTCCCTCAGTACTGACCCTCCGACAGTGCGGCTCTCCCTCAGTACTGACCCTCCGACAGTGCGGCTCTCCCTCAGCACTGACCCTCCGACAGTGCGGCTCTCCCTCAGTACTGACCCTCCGACAGTGCGGCTCTCCCTCAGCACTGACCCTCCGACAGTGCGGCTCTCCCTCAGCGCTGACCCTCCGACAGTGTGTCTCTCCCTCAGCACTGACCCTCCGACAGTGCGGCACTCCCTCAGCACTGACCCTCCGACAGTGCGGCTCTCCCTCAGTACTGACCCTCCGACAGTGCGGCTCTCCCTCAGCGCTGACCCTCCGACAGTGCGGCTCTCCCTCAGGGCTGACCCTCCGACAGTACGGCACTCCATCAGCCCTGACCCTCCGACAGTGCGGCTCTCCCTCAGCACTGACCCTCCGACAGTGCGGCTCTCCCTCAGCACTGACCCTCCGACAGTGCGGCTCTCCCTCAGCACTGACCCTCCGACAGTGCGGCTCTCCCTCAGCACTGACCCTCTGACAGTGCGGCTCTCCCTCAGTACTGACCCTCCGACAGTGCGGCTCTCCCTCAGCACTGACCCTCCGACAGTGCGGCTCTCCCTCAGCACTGACCCTCCGACAGTGCGGCTCTCCAGCAGCACTGACCCTCCGACAGTGCGGCTCTCCCTCAGTACTGAACCTCCGACAGTGCGGCTCTCCAGCAGCACTGACCCTCCGACAGTGCGGCTCTCCCTCAGTACTGACCCTCCGACAGTGCGGCTCTCCCTCAGCACTGACAATCGGCCTAGTCCTTCGGCTCAAACCCACAAGTGAAGCCCTAAATGAGAGGTTTCTTTTGGTATTAGCCCCTCTTTAACCTTTTACAAATGAACAGGAGGAGGCCATTCAGCCCCTCTCGAGCCTGTTACACAGGAACAGGAGGAGGCCATTCAGCCCCTCTCGAGCCTGTTACACAGGAACAGGGGGAGGGCCATTCAGCCTCTCTCGAGCCTGTTACACAGGGACAGGAGGAGGCCATTCAGCTACTCTCGAGCCTGTTACACAGGAACAGGAGGAGGCCCATTCAGCCCCTCTCGAGCCTGTTACACAGGAACAGGACGAGGCCCATTCAGCCCCTCTCGAGCCTGTTACACAGGAACAGGACGAGGCCCATTCAGCCCCTCTCGAGCCTGTTACACAGGAACAGGAGGAGGCCCATTCAGCCCCTCTCGAGCCTGTTACACAGGAACAGGAGGAGACCCATTCAGCCCATCTCGAGCTGGTTACACAGGAACAGGAGGAGGTGCAGTTGGTCTGTTATGTCAGGGCTCCCTCCCTGTAAGAGCAACTTGCCTCGTCTCAATTCCCCCACCATCTCCCCTGAACCCCTGCACGTTGTTCCTTGTCAGTTATAACTGCCAATCCTTCCTGTACACCTCGATCGAACCTGCCTCCACTGTACTCTCAGGCAGCGCCTTCCACACCCGCTTTCACCCTCATCGCTGCCACCATGTGGTATTATCACCACCTTGTGATACGAAGTGAGGCGATGTCTTAATAATGAGACCTTGAGGCTTCTACCTTCAATAATGAATCGTTCCTTTTCAATCTTAAATTCATTCATGGGATGTGGGTGTTGCTGACAAGGCCCAGCATTTATTGCCCATCCCTAATTGCCCCCCTCGAGAAGGTGGGTGTGAGCCGCTGCAGTCCCCGTGTGTTGTAGGTACACCCACGGCGCTGTTAGGGAGGGAGTTCCAGGATTTTGTCCGTGTGGTGTAGGTACACCCACGGCGCTGTTAGTGAGGGAGTTCCAGGATTTTGTCCGTGTGGTGTAGGTACACCCAGGGCGCTGTTAGGGAGGGAGTTCCAGGATTTTGTCCCGTGTCTTGTAGGTACACCCACGGCGCTGTTAGGGAGGGAGTTCCAGGATTTTGTCCGTGTGGTGTAGGTACACCCACGGCGCTGTTAGTGAGGGAGTTCCAGGATTTTGTCCGTGTGGTGTAGGTACACCCACGGCGCTGTTAGGGAGGGAGTTCCAGGATTTTGTCCCCGTGTGGTGTAGGTACACCCACAGCGCTGTTAGGGAGGGAGTTACAGGATTTTGTCCCGTGTGGTGTAGGTACACCCACGGTGCTGTTAGGGAGGGAGTTCCAGGATTTTGACCCAGCGACAGTGAAGGAACAGCCGATATATTTCCAAGTCGGGATGGTGAGGGGCTCGGAGGGGAACTTCCAGGTGGTGGGTGGTCCCCATGTGTCTGCTGCCCTCGTCCTTCTAGACAGGGTTTCCTCCACATAAGGGGTGGAGCTGTGGGTACCTGCATGGACCCCAGTTATACCTGTCTCTTTATGGGGTAATTGGAACATTACTTGTCCAACTCCGGCCCCCTCCCACAACTCTTTCTCCGGTACGTCGATGACTGCTTCGGTGCTGCTTCATGCTCTCGTCTAGACCTGGAAACATAGGTCAATTTTAGATTCCAATTACCACCCCTACATCGCTTTCACATGGTCCATCACTGACCCTTCCCTCCCCTTCCGTGACCTCTCTACCTCCATGTCTGGTGATAGACTGTCCACCAATATTCATTACAAGCCCAGAGAGAATACAGGGGATGGAGAGAGAATACAGGGGATAGAGTGAGAGAGCACAGGGGATGGAGAGAGAGTACGGGGGATTGAGAGAGAGTACAGGGGATGGAGAGAGAGAGTACAGGGGATGGAGAGAGAGAGTGCAGGGGATAGAGAGAGAGTGCAGGGGATAGAGAGAGAGTACAGGGGATAACGAGAGAGAGTACAGGGGATAGAGGGAGAATACAGGAGATAGAGAGAGAGTGCAGGGGATAGAGAGAGAGTACAGGGGATAACGAGAGAGAGTACAGGGGATAGAGAGAGAGGACAGGGGATAGAGAGATAGACTGCAGGGGATAGAGAGAGAGTACAGGGGATGGAGAGAGAGTACAGGGGATGGAGAGAGAGTACAGGGGATGGAGAGAGAGTACACGGGATGGAGAGAGAGTACAGGGGATGGGGAGAGAGTACAGGGGATGGGGAGAGAGTACGGGGGATAGAGAGAGAGTACGGGGGATTGAGAGTGAATACAGGGGATTGAGAGGGAGTACAGGGGATAGAGAGAGAGTACAGAGGATAGAGGGAGAGAACAGGGGAAAAAGAGAGAGAGTATAGGGGATAGAGAGAGAGTCCAGGGGATGGAGAGAGAATACAGGAGATAGAGAGAGAGTACAGGGGATGGAGAGAGAGTACAGGGGATAGAGAGAGAGAGTGCAGGGGATAGAGAGAGAGTACAGGGGATGGAGAGAGAGTACAGGGGATGGGGAGAGAGTACAGGAGATAGACAGAGAGTACAGGGGATAGAGAGAGAGTACGGGGGATAGAGAGAGAGTGCAGGAGATTGAGAAAGAGTACGGATGATAGAGAGAGAGTGCAGGGGATTGAGAGAGAGTGCAGGGGATTGAGAGAGTACAGGGCATGGAGAGAGAGTACAAGGCATGGAGAGAGAGTACAGGGGATAGAGAGAGAGTGCAGGAGTTTGAGAAAGAGTACGGATGATAGAGATAGAGTGCAGGGGATTGAGAGTGAGTACAGGGGATAGAGAGAGAGTACAGGGGATAGAGAGAGAGTACAGGGATAGAGAGAGAGTACAGGGGATTGAGAGAGAGTGCAGGGGATTGAGAGAGAGTACAGGGGATACAGAGAGTGCATGGGATTGAGAGAGAGTACGGGGATAGAGAAAGTGCAGGAGATTGAGAGAGAGTACGGGGGATAGAGTGAGTACAGGGGATAGGGAGAGTATGGGGGATAGAGAGAGAGTACAGCGGACTGAGAGAGAGTACAGGGGATAGAGAGAGAGTACGTGGGATAGTGAGAGAGTACAGGTGATAGTGAGAGAGTACAGGGGATAGTGAGAGAGTACAGGGGTTTGAGAGAGAGTATAGGGGATTGAGTGAGAGTACAGGGGATAGAGAGCGAGTACAGGGGATTGAGAGAGAGTAGGGGGGATAGAGAGAGAGTATGGGGGATTGAGAGAGAGTACGGGGATTGAGAGGGAGTACAGGGGATAGAGAGAGAGTACAGAGGATAGAGGGAGAGTACAGGGGATAAAGAGAGAGAGTCCAGGGGATGGAGAGAGAGTACAGGGTATGGAGAGAGAGTACAGGGGATGGGGAGAGAGTACAGGAGATAGACAGAGAGTACAGGGGATAGAGAGAGAGTACGGGGGATAGAGAGAGAGTGCAGGAGATTGAGAAAGAGTACGGATGATAGAGAGAGAGTGCAGGGGATTGAGAGAGAGTGCAGGGGATAGAGAGAGTACAGGGGATTGAGAGAGTACAGGGCATAGAGAGAGAGTACAGGGCATGGAGAGAGAGTACAGGGCATAAAGAGAGAGTACAGTGCATAGAGAGAGAGTACAGGGGATAGAGAGAGAGTACAGGGGATAGAGAGAGAGTACAGGGGATAGAGAGAGAGTACGGGGATAGAGAGAGAGCACAGGGGATTGAGAGAGAGTACGGGGATAGAGAGAGTGCAGGAGATTGAGAGAGAGTACGGGGGATAGAGAGAGAGTACAGGGGTTTGAGAGAGAGCACAGCGGACTGAGAGAGAGTACAGGGGATAGAGAGAGAGTACGTGGGATAGTGAGAGAGTACAGGGGATAGTGAGAGAGTACAGGTGATAGTGAGAGAGTACAGGGGATAGTGAGAGAGTACAGGTGATAGTGAGAAAGTACAGGGGATAGTGAGAGAGTACAGGGGTTTGAGAGAGAGTATAGGGGATTGACTGAGAGTACAGGGGATTGAGAGAGAGTACGGGGGATAGAGAGAGAGTATGGGGGATTGAGAGAGAGTACAGGGGATTGAGAGGGAGTACGGGGATAGAGAGAGAGTACAGGAGATAGAGAGAGAGAACAGGGGATGGAGAGAGTACAGGGTATGGAGAGAGAGTACAGGGGATGGGGAGAGAGTACAGGAGATAGACAGAGAGTACAGGGGATAGAGAGAGAGTACGGGGGATAGAGAGAGAGTGTAGGAGATTGAGAAAGAGTACGGATGATAGAGAGAGAGTGCAGGGGATTGAGAGAGAGTGCAGGGGATAGAGAGAGTACAAGGGATTGAGAGAGTACAGGGCATAGAGAGAGAGTACAGGGCATGGAGAGAGAGTACAGGGCATAAAGAGAGAGTACAGGGGATAGAGAGAGAGTACAGGGGATAGAGAGAGAGTACAGGGGATAGAGAGAGAGTACAGGGGATAGAGAGAGAGTACAGGGGATAGAGAGAGAGTGCAGGATTTTGAGAAAGAGTACGGATGATAGAGATAGAGTACAGAGGACTGAGAGTGAGTACAGGGGATAGAGAGAGAGTACGGGGATAGAGAGAGAGCACAGGGGATTGAGAGAGAGTACGGGGATAGAGAGAGTGCAGGAGATTGAGAGAGAGTACGGGGGATAGAGAGAGAGTACGGGGGATAGAGAGAGAGTACAGGGGTTTGAGAGAGAGTACAGTGGACTGAGAGAGAGTACAGGGGATAGAGAGAGAGTACGTGGGATAGTGAGAGAGTACAGGGGATAGTGAGAGAGTACAGGGGATAGTGAGAGAGTACAGGTGATAGTGAGAGAGTACAGGGGATAGTGAGAGAGTACAGGGGATAGTGAGAAAGTACAGGGGATAGTGAGAGAGTACAGGGGTTTGAGAGAGAGTATAGGGGATTGACTGAGAGTACAGGGGATTGAGAGAGAGTACGGGGGATAGAGAGAGAGTATGGGGGAATGAGAGAGAGTACAGGGGATTGAGAGGGAGTACGGGGATAGAGAGAGAGTACAGAGGATAGAGGGAGAGTACAGGGGATAAAGAGAGAGAGTCCAGGGGATGGAGAGAGAATACAGGAGATAGAGAGAGAGTACAGGGGATGGAGAGAGAGTACAGGGGATAGAGAGAGAGAGTGCAGGGGATAGAAAGAGAGTACAGGGGATGGAGAGAGAGTACAGGGTATGGAGAGAGAGTACAGGGTATGGAGAGAGAGTACAGTGGATGGGGAGAGAGTACAGGAGATAGACAGAGAGTGCAGGAGATTGAGAAAGAGTACGGATGATAGAGAGAGAGTGCAGGGGATTGAGAGAGAGTGCAGGGGATAGAGAGAGTACAGGGGATTGAGAGAGTACAGGGCATAGAGAGAGAGTACAGGGCATGGAGAGAGAGTACAGGGCATAAAGAGAGAGTACAGGGCATAGAGAGAGAGTACAGGGGATAGCGAGAGAGTACAGGGGATAGAGAGAGAGTACAGGGGATAGAGAGAGAGTGCAGGAGTTTGAGAAAGAGTACAGATGATAGAGATAGAGTACAGGGGATTGAGAGTGAGTACAGGGGATAGAGAGAGAGTACAGGGGATAGAGAGAGAGTACAGGGGATTGAGAGAGAGTGCAGGGGATTGAGAGAGAGTACAGGGGATAGAGAGAGTGCATGGGATTGAGAGAGAGTACGGGGATAGAGAGAGTGCAGGAGATTGAGAGAGAGTACGGGGGATAGAGAGAGAGTACAGCGGATTGAGAGAGAGTACAGGGGATAGTGAGAGAGTACAGGGGTTTGAGAGAGAGTACAGGGGATAGAGAGAGAGTACATGGGATATTGAGAGAGAGTACATGGGATAGTGAGAGAGAGTACAGGGGATAGTGAGAGAGTACAGGGATTTGAGAGAGAGTACAGGGGATAGAGAGAGAGTACAGGGGATAGAGAGAGAGTACATGGGATAGTGAGAGAGTACATGGGATAGTGAGAGAGTACAGAGGATAGAGAGAGAGTACAGGGGATAGTGAGAGAGTACAGGGGTTTGAGAGAGAGTACAGGGGTTTGAGAGAGAGTACAGGGGATAGAGAGAGAGTACAGGGTATAGAGAGAGAGTACATGGGATAGTGAGAGAGTACAGGGGATGGGGAGAGAGTACAGGGGATGGGGAGAGAGTACGGGGGATAGAGAGAGAGTACGGGGGATTGAGAGAGAATACAGGGGATTGAGCGGGAGTACAGGGGATAGAGAGAGAGTACAGAGGATAGAGGGAGAGTACAGGGGATAAAGAGAGAGAGTACAGGGGATAGAGAGAGAGTCCAGGGGATGGAGAGAGAATACAGGAGATAGAGAGAGAGTACAGGGGATGGAGAGAGAGTACAGGGGATAGAGAGAGAGAGTGCAGGGGATAGAGAGAGAGTACAGAGGATGGAGAGAGAGTACAGGGGATGGGGAGAGAGTACAGGAGATAGACAGAGAGTACAGGGGATAGAGAGAGAGTACGTGGGATAGTGAGAGAGTACAGGGGATAGTGAGAGAGTACAGGGGATAGTGAGAGAGTACAGGTGATAGTGAGAGAGTACAGGGGATAGTGAGAGAGTACAGGGGATAGTGAGAAAGTACAGGGGATAGTGAGAGAGTACAGGGGTTTGAGAGAGAGTATAGGGGATTGACTGAGAGTACAGGGGATTGAGAGAGAGTACGGGGGATAGAGAGAGAGTATGGGGGATTGAGAGAGAGTACAGGTGATTGAGAGGGAGTACGGGGATAGAGAGAGAGTACAGAGGATAGAGGGAGAGTACAGGGGATAAAGAGAGAGAGTCCAGGGGATGGAGAGAGAATACAGGAGATAGAGAGAGAGTACAGGGGATGGAGAGAGAGTACAGGGTATGGAGAGAGAGTACAGGGGATGGGGAGAGAGTACAGGAGATAGACAGAGAGTACAGGGGATAGAGAGAGAGTACGGGGGATAGAGAGAGAGTGTAGGAGATTGAGAAAGAGTACTGATGATAGAGAGAGAGTGCAGGGGATTGAGAGAGAGTGCAGGGGATAGAGAGAGTACAGGGGATTGAGAGAGTACAGGGCATAGAGAGAGAGTACAGGGCATGGAGAGAGAGTACAGGGCATAAAGAGAGAGTACAGGGCATAGAGAGAGAGTACAGGGGATAGAGAGAGAGTACAGGGGATAGAGAGAGAGTACAGGGGTTAGAGAGAGAGTACAGGGGATAGAGAGAGAGTACAGGGGATAGAGAGAGAGTGCAGGAGTTTGAGAAAGAGTACGGATGATAGAGATAGAGTACAGGGGATTGAGAGTGAGTACAGGGGATAGAGAGAGAGTACGGGGATAGAGAGAGAGCACAGGGGATTGAGAGAGAGTACGGGGATAGAGAGAGTGCAGGAGATTGAGAGAGAGCACAGCGGACTGAGAGAGAGTACAGGGGATAGAGAGAGAGTACGGGGGATAGAGAGAGATTACAGGGGTTTGAGAGAGAGCACAGCGGACTGAGAGAGAGTACAGGGGATAGAGAGAGAGTACGTGGGATAGTGAGAGAGTACAGGGGATAGTGAGAGAGTACAGGGGATAGTGAGAGAGTACAGGTGATAGTGAGAGAGTACAGGGGATAGCGAGAGAGTACAGGGGATAGTGAGAAAGTACAGGGGATAGTGAGAGAGTACAGGGGTTTGAGAGAGAGTATAGGGGATTGACTGAGAGTACAGGGGATTGAGAGAGAGTACGGGGGATAGAGAGAGAGTATGGGGGATTGAGAGAGAGTACAGGGGATTGAGAGGGAGTACGGGGATAGAGAGAGAGTACAGAGGATAGAGGGAGAGTACAGGGGATAAAGAGAGAGAGTCCAGGGGATGGAGAGAGAATACAGGAGATAGAGAGAGAGTACAGGAGATGGAGAGAGAGTACAGGGTATGGAGAGAGAGTACAGGGGATGGGGAGAGAGTACAGGAGATAGACAGAGAGTACAGGGGATAGAGAGAGAGTACGGGGGATAGAGAGAGAGTGTAGGAGATTGAGAAAGAGTACGGATGATAGAGAGAGAGTGCAGGGGATTGAGAGAGAGTGCAGGGGATAGAGAGAGTACAGGGGATTGAGAGAGTACAGGGCATAGAGAGAGAGTACAGGGCATGGAGAGAGAGTACAGGGCATAAAGAGAGAGTACAGGGCATAGAGAGAGAGTACAGGGGATAGAGAGAGAGTACAGGGGATAGAGAGAGAGTACAGGGGATAGAGAGAGAGTACAGGGGATAGAGAGAGAGTACAGGGGATAGAGAGAGAGTACAGGGGATAGAGAGAGAGTGCAGGATTTTGAGAAAGAGTACGAATGATAGAGATAGAGTACAGGGGACTGAGAGTGAGTACAGGAGATAGAGAGAGAGTACGGGGATAGAGAGAGAGCACAGGGGATTGAGAGAGAGTACGGGGATGGAGAGAGTGCAGGAGATTGAGAGAGAGTACGGGGGATAGAGAGAGAGTACGGGGGATAGAGAGAGAGTACAGGGGTTTGAGAGAGAGTACAGGGGATAGAGAGAGAGTACAGGGGATAGAGAGAGAGTACAGGGGATAGAGAGAGAGTACAGGGGATAGAGAGAGAGTACAGGGGATAGAGAGAGAGTGCAGGAGTTTGAGAAAGAGTACGGATGATAGAGATAGATTACAGGGGATTGAGAGTGAGTACAGGGGATAGAGAGAGAGTACAGGGGATAGAGAGAGAGTACAGGGGATGGAGAGAGAATACAGGAGATAGAGAGAGAGTACAGGGGATGGAGAGAGAGTACAGGGGATAGAGAGAGAGAGTGCAGGGGATAGAGAGAGAGTACAGGGGATGGAGAGAGAGTACAGGGGATGGGTAGAGAGTACAGGAGATAGACAGAGAGTACAGGGGATAGAGAGAGAGTACGTGGGATAGTGAGAGAGTACAGGGGATAGTGAGAGAGTACAGGGGATAGTGAGAGAGTACAGGTGATAGTGAGAGAGTACAGGGGATAGTGAGAGAGTACAGGGGATAGTGAGAAAGTACAGGGGATAGTGAGAGAGTACAGGGGTTTGAGAGAGAGTATAGGGGATTGACTGAGAGTACAGGGGATTGAGAGAGAGTACGGGGGATAGAGAGAGAGTATGGGGGATTGAGAGAGAGTACAGGGGATTGAGAGGGAGTACGGGGATAGAGAGAGAGTACAGAGGATAGAGGGAGAGTACAGGGGATAAAGAGAGAGAGTCCAGGCGATGGAGAGAGAATACAGGAGATAGAGAGAGAGTACAGGGGATGGAGAGAGAGTACAGGGTATGGAGAGAGAGTACAGGGGATGGGAGAGAGTACAGGAGATAGACAGAGAGTACAGGGGATAGAGAGAGAGTACGGGGGATAGAGAGAGAGTGTAGGAGATTGAGAAAGAGTACGGATGATAGAGAGAGAGTGCAGGGGATTGAGAGAGAGTGCAGGGGATAGAGAGAGTACAGGGGATTGAGAGAGTACAGAGCATAGAGAGAGAGTACAGGGCATGGAGAGAGAGTACAGGGCATAAAGAGAGAGTACAGGGCATAGAGAGAGAGTACAGGGGATAGAGAGAGAGTACAGGGGATAGAGAGAGAGTACAGGGGATAGAGAGAGAGTACAGGGGATAGAGAGAGAGTACAGGGGATAGAGAGAGAGTGCAGGAGTTTGAGAAAGAGTACGGATGATAGAGATAGAGTACAGGGGATTGAGAGTGAGTACAGGGGATAGAGAGAGAGTACGGGGATAGAGAGAGAGCACAGGGGATTGAGAGAGAGTACGGGGATAGAGAGAGTGCAGGAGATTGAGAGAGAGTACGGGGGATAGAGAGAGAGTACGGGGGATAGAGAGAGAGTACAGGGGTTTGAGAGAGAGTACAGCGGACTGAGAGAGAGTACAGGGGATAGAGAGAGAGTACGTGGGATAGTGAGAGAGTACAGGGGATAGTGAGAGAGTACAGGGGATAGTGAGAGAGTACAGGTGATAGTGAGAGAGTACAGGGGATAGTGAGAGAGTACAGGGGATAGTGAGAGAGTACAGGGGATAGTGAGAGAGTACAGGGGTTTGAGAGAGAGTATAGGGGATTGACTGAGAGTACAGGGGATTGAGAGAGAGTACGGGGGATAGAGAGAGAGTATGGGGGATTGAGAGAGAGTACAGGGGATTGAGAGGGAGTACGGGGATAGAGAGAGAGTACAGAGGATAGAGGGAGAGTACAGGGGATAAAGAGAGAGAGTCCAGGGGATGGAGAGAGAATACAGGAGATAGAGAGAGAGTACAGGGGATGGAGAGAGAGTACAGGGGATAGAGAGAGAGAGTGTAGGGGATAGAAAGAGAGTACAGGGGATGGAGAGAGAGTACAGGGTATGGAGAGAGAGTACAGGGTATGGAGAGAGAGTACAGTGGATGGAGAGAGAGTACAGGGGATAGAGAGAGAGAGTGCAGGGGATAGAAAGAGAGTACAGGGGATGGAGAGAGAGTACAGGGTATGGAGAGAGAGTACAGGGTATGGAGAGAGAGTACAGTGGTTGGGGAGAGAGTACAGGAGATAGACAGAGAGTGCAGGAGATTGAGAAAGAGTACGGATGATAGAGAGAGAGTGCAGGGGATTGAGAGAGCACAGGGCATAGAGAGAGAGTACAGGGCATGGAGAGAGAGTACAGGGCATAAAGAGAGAGTACAGGGCATAGAGAGAGAGTACAGGGGATAGAGAGAGAGTACAGGGGATAGAGAGAGAGTACAGGGGATAGAGAGAGAGTACAGGGGATAGAGAGAGAGTACAGGGGATAGAGAGAGAGTGCAGGAGTTTGAGAAAGAGTACGGATGATAGAGATAGAGTACAGGGGATTGAGAGTGAGTACAGGGGATAGAGAGAGAGTACAGGGGATAGAGAGAGAGTACAGGGTATTGAGAGAGAGTGCAGGGGATTGAGAGAGACTACAGGGGATAGAGAGAGTGCATGGGATTGAGAGAGAGTACGGGGATAGAGAGAGTGCAGGAGATTGAGAGAGATTACGGGGGATAGAGAGAGAGTACAGTGGATTGAGAGAGAGTACAGGGGATAGTGAGAGAGTACAGGGGTTTGAGAGAGAGTACAGGGGATAGAGAGAGAGTACATGGGATAGTGAGAGAGAGTACATGGGATAGTGAGAGAGAGTACAGGGGATAGTGAGAGAGTACAGGGATTTGAGAGAGAGTACAGGGGATAGAGAGAGAGTACAGGGGATAGAGAGAGAGTACATGGGATAGTGAGAGAGTACATGGGATAGTGAGAGAGTACAGAGGATAGAGAGAGAGTACAGGGGATAGTGAGAGAGTACAGGGGTTTGAGAGAGATTACAGGGGATAGAGAGAGAGTACATGGGATAGTGAGAGAGAGTACAGGGGATAGTGAGAGAGTACAGGGGTTTGAGAGAGAGTACAGGGGATAGAGAGAGAGTACAGGGTATAGAGAGAGAGTACATGGGATAGTGAGAGAGTACAGGGGATGGGGAGAGAGTACAGGGGATGGGGAGAGAGTACGGGGGATAGAGAGAGAGTACGGGGGATTGAGAGAGAATACAGGGGATTGAGTGGGAGTACAGGGGATAGAGAGAGAGTACAGAGGATAGAGGGAGAGTACAGGGGATAAAGTGAGAGAGTACAGGGGATAGAGAGAGAGTCCAGGGGATGGAGAGAGAATACAGGAGATAGAGAGAGAGTACAGGGGATGGAGAGAGAGTACAGGGGATAGAGAGAGAGAGTGCAGGGGATAGAGAGAGAGTACAGAGGATGGAGAGAGAGAACAGGGGATGGGGAGAGAGTACAGGAGATAGACAGAGAGTACAGGGGATAGAGAGAGAGTACGGGGGATAGAGAGAGAGTGCAGGAGATTGAGAAAGAGTACGGATGATAGAGAGAGAGTGCAGGGGATTGAGAGAGAGTGCAGGGGATTGAGAGAGTACAGGGCATGGAGAGAGAGTACAGGGCATGGAGAGAGAGTACAGGGCATAAAGAGAGAGTACAGGGCATAGAGAGAGAGTACAGGGGATAGAGAGAGAGTGCAGGAGTTTGAGAAAGATTACGGATGATAGAGATAGAGTGCAGGGGATTGAGAGTGAGTACAGGGGATAGAAAGAGAGTACGGGGATAGAGAGAGAGTACAGGGGTTTGAGAGAGAGTACAGCGGACTGAGAGAGAGTACAGGGGATAGAGAGAGATTACGTGGGATAGTGAGAGAGTACAGGGGATAGTGAGAGAGTACAGGGGATAGTGAGAGAGTACAGGTGATAGTGAGAGAGTACAGGGGATAGTGAGAGAGTACAGGGGATAGTGAGAAAGTACAGGGGATAGTGAGAGAGTACAGGGGTTTGAGAGAGAGTATAGGGGATTGACTGAGAGTACAGGGGATTGAGAGAGAGTACGGGGGATAGAGAGAGAGTATGGGGGAATGAGAGAGAGTACAGGGGATTGAGAGGGAGTACGGGGATAGAGAGAGAGTACAGAGGATAGAGGGAGAGTACAGGGGATAAAGAGAGAGAGTCCAGGGGATGGAGAGAGAATACAGGAGATAGAGAGAGAGTACAGGGGATGGAGAGAGAGTACAGGGGATAGAGAGAGAGAGTGCAGGGGATAGAAAGAGAGTACAGGGGATGGAGAGAGTGTACAGGGTATGGAGAGAGAGTACAGGGTATGGAGAGAGAGTACAGTGGATGGGGAGAGAGTACAGGAGATAGACAGAGAGTGCAGGAGATTGAGAAAGAGTACGGATGATAGAGAGAGAGTGCAGGGGATTGAGAGAGAGTGCAGGGGATTGAGAGAGTACAGGGCATAGAGAGAGAGTACAGGGCATGGAGAGAGAGTACAGGGCATAAAGAGAGAGTACAGGGCATAGAGAGAGAGTACAGGGGATAGAGAGAGAGTACAGGGGATAGAGAGAGAGTACAGGGGATAGAGAGAGAGTACAGGGGATAGAGAGAGAGTACAGGGGATAGAGAGAGAGTGCAGGAGTTTGAGAAAGAGTACGGATGATAGAGATAGAGTACAGGGGATTGAGAGTGAGTACAGGGGATAGAGAGAGAGTACAGGGGATAGAGAGAGAGTACAGGGGATGGAGAGAGAATACAGGAGATAGAGAGAGAGTACAGGGGATGGAGAGAGAGTACAGGGGATAGAGAGAGAGAGTGCAGGGGATAGAGAGAGAGTACAGGGGATGGAGAGAGAGTACAGGGGATGGGTAGAGAGTACAGGAGATAGACAGAGAGTACAGGGGATAGAGAGAGAGTACGTGGGATAGTGAGAGAGTACAGGGGATAGTGAGAGAGTACAGGGGATAGTGAGAGAGTACAGGTGATAGTGAGAGAGTACAGGGGATAGTGAGAGAGTACAGGGGATAGTGAGAAAGTACAGGGTATAGTGAGAGAGTACAGGGGTTTGAGAGAGAGTATAGGGGATTGACTGAGAGTACAGGGGATTGAGAGAGAGTACGGGGGATAGAGAGAGAGTATGGGGGATTGAGAGAGAGTACAGGGGATTGAGAGGGAGTACGGGGATAGAGAGAGAGTACAGAGGATAGAGGGAGAGTACAGGGGATAAAGAGAGAGAGTCCAGGCGATGGAGAGAGAATACAGGAGATAGAGAGAGAGTACAGGGGATGGAGAGAGAGTACAGGGTATGGAGAGAGAGTACAGGGGATGGGGAGAGAGTACAGGAGATAGACAGAGAGTACAGGGGATAGAGAGAGAGTACGGGGGATAGAGAGAGAGTGTAGGAGATTGAGAAAGAGTACGGATGATAGAGAGAGAGTGCAGGGGATTGAGAGAGAGTGCAGGGGATAGAGAGCGTACAGGGGATTGAGAGAGTACAGAGCATAGAGAGAGAGTACAGGGCATGGAGAGAGAGTACAGGGCATAAAGAGAGAGTACAGGGCATAGAGAGAGAGTACAGGGGATAGAGAGAGAGTACAGGGGATAGAGAGAGAGTACAGGGGATAGAGAGAGAGTACAGGGGATAGAGAGAGAGTACAGGGGATAGAGAGAGAGTGCAGGAGTTTGAGAAAGAGTACGGATGATAGAGATAGAGTACAGGGGATTGAGAGTGAGTACAGGGGATAGAGAGAGAGTACGGGGATAGAGAGAGAGCACAGGGGATTGAGAGAGAGTACGGGGATAGAGAGAGTGCAGGAGATTGAGAGAGAGTACGGGGGATAGAGAGAGAGTACGGGGGATAGAGAGAGAGTACAGGGGTTTGAGAGAGAGTACAGCGGACTGAGAGAGAGTACAGGGGATAGAGAGAGAGTACATGGGATAGTGAGAGAGTACAGGGGATAGTGAGAGAGTACAGGGGATAGTGAGAGAGTACAGGTGATAGTGAGAGAGTACAGGGGATAGTGAGAGAGTACAGGGGATAGTGAGAGAGTACAGGGGATAGTGAGAAAGTACAGGGGATAGTGAGAGAGTACAGGGGTTTGAGAGAGAGTATAGGGGATTGACTGAGAGTACAGGGGATTGAGAGAGAGTACGGGGGATAGAGAGAGAGTATGGGGGATTGAGAGAGAGTACAGGGGATTGAGAGGGAGTACGGGGATAGAGAGAGAGTACAGAGGATAGAGGGAGAGTACAGGGGATAAAGAGAGAGAGTCCAGGGGATGGAGAGAGAATACAGGAGATAGAGAGAGAGTACAGGGGATGGAGAGAGAGTACAGGGGATAGAGAGAGAGAGTGTAGGGGATAGAAAGAGAGTACAGGGGATGGAGAGAGAGTACAGGGTATAGAGAGAGAGTACAGGGTATGGAGAGAGAGTACAGTGGATGGAGAGAGAGTACAGGGGATAGAGAGAGAGAGTGCAGGGGATAGAAAGAGAGTACAGGGGATGGAGAGAGAGTACAGGGTATGGAGAGAGAGTACAGGGTATGGAGAGAGAGTACAGTGGATGGGGAGAGAGTACAGGAGATAGACAGAGAGTGCAGGAGATTGAGAAAGAGTACGGATGATAGAGAGAGAGTGCAGGGGATTGAGAGAGAGTGCAGGGGATTGAGAGAGAGTGCAGGGGATTGAGAGAGCACAGGGCATAGAGAGAGAGTACAGGGCATGGAGAGAGAGTACAGGGCATAAAGAGAGAGTACAGGGCATAGAGAGAGAGTACAGGGGATAGAGAGAGAGTACAGGGGATAGAGAGAGAGTACAGGGGATAGAGAGAGAGTACAGGGGATAGAGAGAGAGTACAGGGGATAGAGAGAGAGTGCAGGAGTTTGAGAAAGAGTACGGATGATAGAGATAGAGTACAGGGGATTGAGAGTGAGTACAGGGGATAGAGAGAGAGTACAGGGGATAGAGAGAGAGTACAGGGGATTGAGAGAGAGTGCAGGGGATTGAGAGAGACTACAGGGGATAGAGAGAGTGCATGGGATTGAGAGAGAGTACGGGGATAGAGAGAGTGCAGGAGATTGAGAGAGAGTACGGGGGATAGAGAGAGAGTACAGTGGATTGAGAGAGAGTACAGGGGATAGTGAGAGAGTACAGGGGTTTGAGAGAGAGTACAGGGGATAGAGAGAGAGTACATGGGATAGTGAGAGAGAGTACATGGGATAGTGAGAGAGAGTACATGGGATAGTGAGAGAGAGTACAGGGGATAGTGAGAGAGTACAGGGATTTGAGAGAGAGTACAGGGGATAGAGAGAGAGTACAGGGGATAGAGAGAGAGTACATGGGATAGTGAGAGAGTACATGGGATAGTGAGAGAGTACAGAGGATAGAGAGAGAGTACAGGGGATAGTGAGAGAGTACAGGGGTTTGAGAGAGATTACAGGGGATAGAGAGAGAGTACATGGGATAGTGAGAGAGAGTACAGGGGATAGTGAGAGAGTACAGGGGTTTGAGAGAGAGTACAGGGGATAGAGAGAGAGTACAGGGTATAGAGAGAGAGTACATGGGATAGTGAGAGAGTACAGGGGATGGGGAGAGAGTACAGGGGATGGGGAGAGAGTACGGGGGATAGAGAGAGAGTACGGGGATTGAGAGAGAATACAGGGGATTGAGTGGGAGTACAGGGGATAGAGAGAGAGTACAGAGGATAGAGGGAGAGTACAGGGGATAAAGTGAGAGAGTACAGGGGATAGAGAGAGAGTCCAGGGGATGGAGAGAGAATACAGGAGATAGAGAGAGAGTACAGGGGATACAGAGAGTGCATGGGATTGAGAGAGAGTACGGGGATAGAGAAAGTGCAGGAGATTGAGAGAGAGTACGGGGGATAGAGAGAGTACAGGGGATAGGGAGAGTATGGGGGATAGAGAGAGAGTACAGCGGACTGAGAGAGAGTACAGAGGATAGAGAGAGAGTACAGAGGATAGAGGGAGAGTACATGGGATAAAGAGAGAGAGTCCAGGGGATGGAGAGAGAATACAGGAGATAGAGAGAGAGTACAGGGGATGGAGAGAGAGTACAGGGTATGGAGATAGAGTACAGGGGATGGGGAGAGAGTACAGGACATAGACAGAGAGTACAGGGGATAGAGAGAGAGTACGGGGGATAGAGAGAGAGTGCAGGAGATTGAGAAAGAGTACGAATGATAGAGAGAGAGTGCAGGGGATTGAGAGAGAGTGCAGGGGATATAGAGAGTACAGGGGATTGAGAGAGTACAGGGCATAGAGAGAGAGTACAGGGCATGGAGAGAGAGTACAGGGCATAAAGAGAGAGTACAGGGCATAGAGAGAGAGTACAGGGGATAGAGAGAGAGTACAGGGGATAGAGAGAGAGTACAGGGGATAGAGAGAGAGTGCAGGAGTTTGAGAAAGAGTACGGATGATAGAGATAGAATACAGGGGATTGAGAGTGAGTACAGGGGATAGAGAGAGAGTACGGGGATAGAGAGAGAGCACAGGGGATTGAGAGAGAGTACGGGGATAGAGAGAGTGCAGGAGATTGAGAGAGAGTACGGGGGATAGAGAGAGAGTACGGGTGATAGAGAGAGAGTACAGGGGTTTGAGAGAGAGTACAGCGGACTGAGAGAGAGAACAGGGGATAGAGAGAGAGTACGTGGGATAGTGAGAGAGTACAGGTGATAGTGAGAGAGTACAGGGGATAGTGAGAGAGTACAGGGGATAGTGAGAAAGTACAGGGGATAGTGAGAGAGTACGGGGGATAGAGAGAGAGTATGGGGGATTGAGAGAGAGTACAGGGGATTGAGAGGGAGTACGGGGATAGAGAGAGAGTACAGAGGATAGAGGGAGAGTACAGGGGATAAAGAGAGAGAGTCCAGGGGATGGAAAGAGAATACAGGAGATAGAGAGAGAGTACAGGGGATGGAGAGAGAGTACAGGGGATAGAGAGAGAGAGTGCAGGGGATAGAAATAGAGTACAGGGGATGGAGAGAGAGTACAGGGTATGGAGAGAGAGTACAGGGGATGGGGAGAGAGTACAGGAGATAGACAGAGAGTACAAGGAATAGAGAGAGAGTACGGGGGATAGAGAGAGAGTGCAGGAGATTGAGAAAGAGTACGGATGATAGAGAGAGAGTGCAGGGGATTGAGAGGGAGTGCAGGGGATAGAGAGAGTACAGGGGATTGAGAGAGTACAGGGCATAGAGAGAGAGTACAGGGCATAGAGAGAGAGTACAGGGCATGGAGAGAGAGTACAGGGCATAGAGAGACAGTACAGGGGATAGAGAGAGAGTACAGGGGATAGAGAGAGAGTACAGGGGATAGAGAGAGAGTACAGGGGATAGAGAGAGAGTGCAGGAGTTTAAGAAAGAGTACGGATGATAGAGATAGAGTACAGGGGATTGAGAGTGAGTACAGGGGATTGAGAGTGAGTACAGGGGATAGAGAGAGAGTACAGGGGATAGAGAGAGAGTACAGGGGATTGAGAGAGAGTGCAGGGGATTGAGAGAGAGTACAGGGGATAGAGAGAGTGCATGGGATTGAGAGAGAGTACGGGGATAGAGAGATTGCAGGAGATTGAGAGAGAGTACGGGGGATAGAGAGAGAGTACAGTGGATTGAGAGAGAGTACAGGGGATAGTGAGAGAGTACAGGGGTTTGAGAGAGAGTACAGGGGATAGAGAGAGAGTACAGGGGATAGAGAGAGAGTACATGGGATAGTGAGAGAGAGTACAGGGGATAGTGAGAGATTACATGGGATAGTGAGAGAGTACATGGGATAGTGAGAGAGTACAGAGGATAGAGAGAGAGAACAGGTGATAGAGAGAGAATACAGGGGATTGAGAGAGAGTACAGCGGATTGAGAGAGAGTACAGGGGATAGAGAGACAGTACATGGGATAGTGAGAGAGAGTACAGGGGATAGTGAGAGAGTACAGGTGATAGTGAGAGAGTACAGGGGATAGTGAGAGAGTACAGGGGTTTGAGAGAGAGTACAGGGGATTGAGTGAGAGTACAGGGGATAGAGATCGAGTACAGGGGATTGACAGAGATTACAGGGGATAGAGAGAGAGAGTACAGGGGATAGAGAGAGAGAGTACATGGGATAGTGAGAGAATACAGGGAATAGTGAGAGAGTACAGGGGATAGTGAGAGAGTACAGGGGATAGTGAGAGAGTACAGGGGATAGTGAGAGAGTACAGGGGATAGAGAGAGAGAGTGCAGTGGATAGAGAGACAGAGAATGTAAAAGACACAAAGAGAGAGACCAAGGGAGGGAGAGAGAGAACGAGAGAGAGAAAGACAGAGAGTCATAGAGTGAAACTGTCAGAGAGAGAGAGAGAGAGAGACAGAGAGAGAAAAATAGAGAATCCTAATGGACCCAAACCCCTTCCCGTTCACTCCCACTGTACACAATCCCAATCCCAAACCCCTTCCCGTTCACTCCCACTGTACACAATCCCAATCCCAAATCCCTTCCCGTTCACTCCCACTGTACACAATCCCAATCCCAAACCCCTTCCCGTTCACTCCCACTGTAGACAATCCCAATCCCAAACCCCTTCCCGTTCACTCCCACTGTACACAATTCCAATCCCAAAACCCTTCCCGTTCACTCCCACTGTACACAATCCCAATCCCAAACCCCTTCCCGTTCACTCCCACTGTACACAATCCCAATGGACCCAAACCCCTTCCCGTTCATTCCCACTGTACACAATCCCAATGGACACAAACCCCTTCCCGTTCACTCCCACTGTACACAATCCCAATGGACACAAACCCCTTCCCGTTCACTCCCACTGTACACAATCCCAATCCCAAACCCCTTCCCGTTCACTCCCACTGTACACAATCCCAATCCCAAACCCCTTCCCGTTCACTCCCACTGTACACAATCCCAATCCCAAACCCCTTCCCGTTCACTCCCACTGTACACAATCCCAATCCCAATCCCCTTCCCTTTCACTCCCACTGTACACAATCCCAATCCCAAACCCCTTCCCATTCACTCCCACTGTACACAATCCCAATCCCAAACACCTTCCCGTTCACTCCCACTGTACACAATCCCAATGGACACAAACCCCTTCCCGTTCACTCCCACTGTACACAATCCCAATCCCAAACCCCTTCCCGTTCACTCCCACTGTACACAATCCCAATCCCAATCCCCTTCCCTTTCACTCCCACTGTACACAATCCCAATCCCAAACCCCTTCCCATTCACTCCCACTGTACACAATCCCAATCCCGAATCCCCTTCCCGTTCACTCCCACTGTACACAATCCCAATCCCAAACCCCTTCCCGTTCACTCCCACTGTACACAATCCCAATGGACACAAACCCCTTCCCGTTCATTCCCACTGTACACAATCCCAATCCCAAACCCCTTCCTGTTCACTCCCACTGTACACAATCCCAATCCCAAATCCCTTCCCGTTCACTCCCACTGTACACAATCCCAATCCCAAACCCCTTCCCGTTCACTCCCACTGTACACAATCCCAATCCCAAACCCCTTCCCGTTCACTCCCACTGTACACAATCCCAATCCCAATCCCCTTCCCTTTCACTCCCACTGTACACAATCCCAATCCCAAACCCCTTCCCGTTCACTCCCACTGTACACAATCCCAATCCCAAACCCCTTCCCATTCACTCCCACTGTACACAATCCCAATCCCAAACCCCTTCCCTTTCACTCCCAATGTCCACAATCCCAATCCCAATCCCCTTTCGTTTAACTCAAACTGTACACAATCCCAATGGACACAAACCCCTTCCTGTTCACTCCCACTGTACACAATCCCAATCCCAAACCCCTTCCCGTTCACTCCCACTCTACACAATCCAAATCCCAAACCTCTTCCCGTTCACTCCCACTGTACACAATCCCAATGGACCCAAACCCCTTCCCGTTCACTCCCACTGTACACAATCCCAATCCCGAACCCCTTCCCGTTCACTCCCACTGTACACAATCCCAATGGACCCAAACCCCTTCCCGTTCATTCCCACTGTACACAATCCCAATGGACACAAACCCCTTCCCGTTCACTCCCACTGTACACAATCCCAATGGACACAAACCCCTTCCCGTTCACTCCCACTGTACACAATCCCAATCCCGAATCCCCTTCCCGTTCACTCCCACTGTACACAATCCCAATCCCAAACCCCTTCCCGTTCACTCCCACTGTACACAATCCCAATCCCAAACCCCTTCCCGTTCACTCCCACTGTACACAATCCCAATCCCAAACCCCTTCCCGTTCACTCCCACTGTACACATTCCCAATCCCAAACCCCTTCCCGTTCACTCCCACTGTACACAATCCCAATCCCAAACCCCTTCCTGTTCACTCCCACTGTACACAATCCCAATCCCAAACCCCTTCCCGTTCACTCCCACTGTACACAATCCCAATCCCAATCCCCTTCCCTTTCACTCCCACTGTACACAATCCCAATCCCAAACCCCTTCCCATTCACTCCCACTGTACACAATCCCAATCCCAAACACCTTCCCGTTCACTCCCACTGTACACAATCCCAATGGACACAAACCCCTTCCCGTTCACTCCCACTGTACACAATCCCAATCCCAAACCCCTTCCGTTTAACTCAAACTGTACACAATCCCAATGGACACAAACCCCTTCCTGTTCACTCCCACTGTACACAATCCCAATCCCAAACCTCTACCCGTTCACTCCCACTGTTCACAATCCCCATCCCAAACCCCTTCCCGTTCACTCCCACTGGACACAATCCCAATCCCAAACCCCTTCCCGTTCACTCCCACTGTACACAATCCCAATCCCAAACCCCTTCCCGTTCACTCCTACCGCACACAATCCCAATCCCAAATCCCTTCCCATTCCCTCCCACTGTACACCATCCCATTGGACCCAAACCCCTTCCCGGTCACTCCCACTGTACACAATCCCAATCCCAAACCCCTTCCCGTTCACTCCCACTGTACACAATCCCAATACCAATCCCCTTCCTGTTCACTCCCACTGTACACAATCCCAATCCCAAACCCCTTCCCGTTCACTCCCACTGTACACAATCCCAATCCCAAACCCCTTCCCATTCACTCCCACTGTACACAATCCCAATCCCAAACCCCTTCCCGTTCACTCCCACTGTACACAATCCCAATCCCAAACCCCTTCCCGTTCACTCCCACTGTGCACAATCCCAATCCCAAACCCCTTCCCGTTCGCTCCCACTGTACACAATCCCAATGGACACAAACCCCTTCCCGTTCACTCCCAATGTACACAATCCCAATCCCAAACCCCTTCCCGTTCATTCCGACTGTACACAATCCGAATGCACACAAACCCCTTCCCGTTCACTCCCACTGTACACAATCCCAATCCCAAACCCCTTCCCGTTCACTCACACTGTACACAATCCCAATCCCAAACCCCTTCCCGTTCACTCCCACTGTACACAATCCCAATCCCAAACCCCTTCCCGTTCACTCCCACTGTACACAATCCCAATCCCAAACCCCTTCCCGTTCACTCCCACTGTACACAATCCCATTGGACCCAAACCCCTTCCCGTTCACTCCCACTGTACACAATCCCAATCCCAAACCCCTTCCCGTTCACTCCCACTGTACACAATCCCAATCCCAAACCCCTTCCCGTTCACTCCCACTGTACACAATCCCAATGGACCCAAACCCCTACCCTTTATCTCCCACTGTACACAATCCCAATCCCAAACCCCTTCCCGTTCACTCCCACTGTACACAATCCCAATGGACACAAACCCCTTCCCGTTCACTCCCACTGTACACAATCCCAATCCCAAACCCCTTCCCGTTCACTCCCACTGTACACAATCCCAATCCCAAACCCCTTCCCGTTCACTCCCACTGTACACAATCCCAATCCCAAACCCCTTCCCGTTCACTCCCACTGTACACAATCCCAATCCCAAACCCCTTCCCGTTCACTCCCACTGTACACAATCCCAATCCCAAACCCCTTCCCGTTCACTCCCACTGTACACAATCCCAATCCCAAACCCCTTCCCGTTCACTCCCACTGTACACAATCCCAATCCCAAACCCCTTCCCGTTCACTCCCACTGTACACAATCCCAATCCCAAACCCCTTCCCGTTCACTCCCACTGTACACAATCCCAATGCCCAAACCCCTTCCCGTTCACTCCCACTGTACACAATCCCAATCCCAAACCCCTTCCCGTTCACTCCCACTGTACACAATCCCAATGACCCAAACCCCTTCCCTTTCACTCCCACTGTACACAATCCCAATCCCAAACCCCTTCCCATTCACTCCCACTGTACACAATCCCAATCCCAAACCCCTTCCCGTTCACTCCCACTGTACACAATCCCAATGGACCCAAACCCCTTCCCTTTATCTCCCACTGTACACAATCCCAATCCCAAACCCCTTCCCGTTCACTCCCACTGTACACAATCCCAATCCCAAAACCCTTCCCGTTCACTCCCACTGTACACAATCCCAATCCCAAACCCCTTCCCGTTCACTCCCACTGGACACAATCCCAGCGGACTGACTCTGCGAGACCCGAGAAACATTGACCGGGTTGTGGTAATTGCCAAAGAAACGCACCCGCTCGTCCAATCAGCATCGCCGTCTCGAACGGCCAATGGAGCATCGGGAGTGAGATCCAGAGCCCCCTGGTGGACGGCAGAGCGGCATTGCATGAACAAAAGCTGCTCCTCACTTGCCAGAGATGGACGAAGCCTTGACAACTAGGCCCGGGATTCAAAATGGCCGCCGCACGGTACCTCGGCCTTGACATTTGAACTCCTGCGAGGTGCGTTTTGAGGCAGAGGGGATCTGAGGCCCACGGGCTGTGTAAATATTGTTCCGGTAGCCCGTGGGCCTCTCCAAAACTGTGAATCTTATGGTGAAATTTAGCCAAGGCTGCTCTCGGCCTCCTTTTGTGCTGTGTTTTGACCCACGTGTCTGATATAAATACCTGATCCTTGTATCGCTGACTCCACTGTTTTTACTGGGCTTTCTCCCCCTCGCTCTGACACTCTTTCTGTGTCAGGGATCCTCGTTCAGGGCCCTGGGCAGCTAGGGGCGGGTTAAGTGTCAACCGGGGCCTGACAGAGGTACAGAGAGAGATAGTGGGAGTGAGATAGAGAGAGAGAGATAGAGAGAGAGAGAGATAGAGAGAAATATAGAGAAAGGGAGAGAGAGAGGGAGAGAGATACAGAGAGGGAGACAGAGAGGGACAGAGAGAGAGAGACAGAGAGAGAGAGAGACAGAGAGAGAGAGAGACAGAGAGAGAGAGAGACAGAGAGAGAGAGAGAGACAGAGAGAGAGAGAGAGACAGAGAGAGAGAGAGAGACAGAGAGAGAGAGAGAGACAGAGATCGAGACAGACAGAGATCGAGACAGACAGAGATCGAGACAGACAGAGATCGAGACAGACAGAGATCGAGACAGACAGAGATCGAGACAGACAGAGATCGAGACAGACTGAGATCGAGACAGACTGAGATCGAGACAGACTGAGATCGCGACAGACTGAGATCGCGACAGACTGAGATCGAGACAGACTGAGATCGAGACAGACTGAGATCGAGACAGACTGAGATCGAGACAGACTGAGATCGAGACAGACTGAGATCGAGACAGACTGAGATCGCGACAGACTGAGATCGAGACAGACTGAGATCGAGACAGACTGAGATCGAGACAGACTGAGATCGAGACAGACTGAGATCGAGACAGACTGAGATCGAGACAGACTGAGATCGAGACAGACTGAGACGAGACAGACTGAGATCGAGAGAGACAGAGAGAGACAGAGAGAGACAGAGACAGAGAGAGAGACAGACAGAGAGAGGGAGAGAGGGAGAAAGACAGAGAGAGAGAAAGAGAGACAGAGAGAGAGAGACAGAGAGAGACAGAGACATAGGGAGAGGAATTGAGAAATTGAGAGCGAGTGTGGATGTGGTCACTCTGCCAGTCTGAGTGAAGCGCCCAGGCGAGGGTGGTTGGGGTTGGGGGATTGGATGGTGAGATGGAGGGGATGGGGGAGGGTGTTGAGGGTGAGGGGGTTGGGGGGTGATGGTGTTGGGGGTGAGGGGGTTGGGGGTGAGGAGGAGGAGGGGTGAGGGGGTGACAGGGGCGAGGGGGTTGGAGGGTGAGGGGGTTGGGGGGAGGGGTTGGACAGTGAGGGTGAGGCTGTGAGGGGTTGGGGTTGGGAGGTGGGCGGTGAGGAGGAGGGGTGATGGGTGAGGGGGTGGGAGTGAGGGTGTGGGGGAGTGGGAGGGGGGGTTAAGGGTCTGGTGAGGGGGTTGGGGGTTGAACGGTGAGGGGTAGGGTGGTGAGGGGGTTGGGGGTGAGGGGGTTTGGGGGGGAGGGGGTTGGGGGTGAGGGGTTCGGTGGTGAGGTGGGGGGGTGAGGGTGAGGGGATGGGGGTTGAGGGGTCAGGGTGAGGGGTTGGGGGGTGAGGGGTTTTGGGAGTGAGGGTGAGGGGTTTGGGCTTGAAGGTGAGGGGGTTGAGGGTGAGGCGGCTGGGGGTGAGGCGGTTGGGGTGTGAGGGGGTTGGGTCGTGAGGGTGCGGGGGTTGAGGGTGAGGGTGAGTGTGGTGAGGGTGAGGGGGTTGGGGTGAGGGGGTTGGGCCGTGAGGGGGTTTGGGGGTGAGTGTGAGGGGTTTGGGGGTGCGGGGGTTGGGGGTGAGGGTGACGATGAGTGGGTTGGGGGTGAGGTTGAGGGGGTTGGGGGGTGAGGGTGAGTGGGTTTTGGGGTGAGGGTGAGGGTGAGGTGGTTGGGGTTGGGGGCTGAGGGTGACGATGAGTGGGTTGGGGGGTGAGAGTGAGGGGGTTGGGGGTGACGGTGAGGGAGGTGAGGGTGAAGGGGTTGTGGGGTGAGGGTGAGGCGTTTGGGGGTGAGGGTGAGGGTGAGGGAGGTGAGGGTGAAGGGGTTGTGGGGTGAGGATGAGGGGTTTGGGGTGGTGAGGGTGAGGGGGTTGGGGGGGTGAGGGTGAGCGGGTTGGGGTTGAGGGTGAGGGGGTTCTGAGGTGAGGGTGAGGGGATTTGGGGGTGAGGGTTAGGTGGTTGAGTGGGGTGAGGTTGAGGGGTTTGGGTGGAGAGGGTAAGGGGTTTGTAGAGTGAGGGGGTTCTGAGGTGAGGGTGGTGAGGGTGAGGGGTTTGGGGGTGAGGGTTAGGTGTTTGCGAGGGGTGAGGGTGAGGGGTTTGGGTGGAGAGGGTGAGGGGTTCGGGGAGTGAGGGGGTTGGGGGTGAGGGGGTTGGGGTAGTGAGGGGTTTGGGAGGTGGGGGTTGGGGGGGTGAGGGTGAGGGGGTTGGTGGGTGGGGTTGGGGTGTTGGGTTTGGGGGGGTAGGGGTTGCACGTTGAGGGTGAGGGGGTTGGGGTTGAGGGTGAGGGTGTTCTGAGGTGAGGGTGAGGGGTTTTGGGGGTGAGGGTTAGGTGGTTGAGTGGGGTGAGGGTGAGGGGTTTGGGTGGAGAGGGTGAGGGGTTTGGGGAGTGAGGGAGTTCTGATGTGAGGGTGAGGGTGAGGGGTTTGGGGGCGAGGGTTAGGTGTTTGAGAGGGGTGAGGGTGAGTTGTTTGGGTGGAGAGGGTGAGGGGTTTGGGGTGATGAGGGTAAGGAGGTGAAAGGGTTGGGGTGTGAGGGGGTGGTGGTTGGACGGTGAGGGTGTTGGGGGTTTGAGGGGTTGTGGGAGGTGAGGAGGTTGGTGGTGTGGGGGTGAGGGTTTGAGGGGATTGGGGGTGAGGGTGCGGAGTGGAGGGTGAGGGGGTTGGGGGGGAGGGATTTTGTGTGTGAGGCTGAGGGGAATGGGGAGTGAGCGGGTTGGGGGTGAGGGGGTTGGGGGGAGGGATTTTGGGGGTGAGGGTGAGGGGGTTGGGGGTGAGGGGGTTGGGGGTGAGGGGGTTGGGGGTGAGGGGGTTGGGGATGAGGGGGTTGGGGGATGAGGGTTGGGGGTGAGGGTGAGGGTGAGGACATTGGAAGCGATCAGGTGGGGGTGAGGGTGTGGAGGTTGGGGGTGGGGGTGAGGGTGTTGGGGGGTTGGGATGTGAGGGTGAGGTGGTTGGGGGTGAGACTGAGGGGTTTGTGGGGTGAGGGTGAGGGGATTGGGGGTGAGGGTGCGGAGTGAAGCGTGAGGGTGAGGGGGTTGGGGGTGAGGGGGTTGGGGGGAGGGATTTTGGGGGTGAGGGTGAGGGGAATGGGGAGTGAGCGGGTTGGGGGTGAGGAGGTTGGGGGGAGGGATTTTGGGGGGAGGGTGAGGGGGTTGGGGGAGAGGGGGGTTGGGGGTGAAGGTGAGGGGGTTGCGCGGTTAGGATGAGGGGGTTGGGAGGGTGAGGGGGTTGGTGGGTGGGATTGGGGGGTTGGGGTTGGGGGGTAGGGGTTGCACGTTGAGGGTGAGGGGGATGGGGTTGAGGGTGAGGGGGTTGGGGTTGAGGGTGAGGGGTTTTGGGGGTCAGGGTTAGGTGGTTGAGTGGGGTGAGGGTGAGGGGTTTGGGTGGAGAGGGTGAGGGGTTTGGGGAGTGATGGGTTTCTGATGTGAGGGTGAGGGTGAGGGGTTTTGGGGGTCAGGGTTAGGTGGTTGAGTGGGGTGAGGGTGAGGGGTTTGGGTGGAGAGGGTGAGGGGTTTGGGGAGTGATGGGTTTCTGATGTGAGGGTGAGGGTGAGGGGTTTGGGGGCGAGGGTTAGTTGGTTGAGTGGGGTGAGGGGTTTGGGTGGAGCGGGTGAGGGGTTTGGGGAGTGAGGGGGTTTGGGTGAGGGGGTTGGGGGTGAGGGTGAGGCAGTTGGGAGGTGGGGATTGTGGGGTGAGGGGTGAGGTTTGGGGGAGTGAGTGGGTTGGGGGGTGGGGGTTGGAGGGTGAGGATGAGGGGGTTGGGGGTGGGGGTTGGACATTGAGGGTGAGGGGGTTGGGGGATGAGTTGAGGGGGTTGGGGGGGGTGACTTGAGGGGGTTGGGGGTTAAGGGTGAGGGGTTTGTGGGGTGAGGGTGAGGGGTTTGGGGGGATGAGGGGAAGGAGGTGAAAGGGTTGGGGGGTGAGGGGGTGGTGGTTGGACGGTGAGGGTGTTGTGGGTTTGAGGGGTTGTGGGAGGTGAGGAGGTTGGTGGTGTGGGGGTGAGTGTTTGAGGGGTTTGGGGATGAGGGTGTTGGGGGTGGGTGTGAGGGGGTTTGGGGTGAGGGTTAGTGGTTGAGGTTGAGGGGGTTGGGGGGTGGGAGTGAGTGTTGGGGGTTGGGGGAGAGGTTTGAGGGTGAGGGTGAGGGCGTTGGAAGTGATCAGCTGGGGGTGAGTGTGAGGTGGTTGGGGGTGAGAGTGAGGGGTTTGGGGGTGAGGGTGAGGGGATTGGGGAGTGAGGGTGGGGAGTGAAGCGTGAGGGTTAGGGGGTTGGGGGGTGAGTTTTGGGGGTGAGGGTGAGGGGGTTGAGGATTGAGGGGGTTGTGGGTGAGGGTGTTGGGGGTGAGGGTGAGGGGGTTGGGGGATGAGGGTTGGGGGTGAGGGTGAGGGTGTTGGGGGATGAGGGTTGGGGGTGAGGGTGAGGGTGTTGGGGGATGAGGATTGGGGGTGAGGGTTGGGGGTTGGGGGATGAGGGTTGGGGGTGAGTGTGAGGGGGTTGGGGATGAGGGTTGGGGGTGAGGGTGAGGGGGTTGGGGGTGAGAGGGTTGGGGGTGAGTGTGAGGGGGTTGGGGATGAGGGTTGTGGTGCTGGGGTTGTGGGGTTGTGGGGTGAGGGTTGGGGAAGTGAGGGGGTTGGTGGTGAGGGGGTTGGGGATGAGGGTGAGGGGGTTGGGGATGAGGGTTGGGGGTGAGTGTGAGGGGGTTGGGGATGAGGGTTGTGGTGCTGGGGTTGTGGGGTGAGGGGTGAGGGTTGGGGAAGTGAGGGGGTTGGGGGTGAGGGGGTTGGGGGTGAGGGTGAGGGGGTTGGGGATGAGGGTTGGGGTGAGTGTGAGGGGGTTGGGGATGAGGGTTGGGGGTGAGTGTGAGGGGGTTGGGGATGAGGGTTGTGGTGCTGGGGTTGTGGGGTTGTGGGGTGAGGGGTGAGGGTTGGGGAAGTGAGGGGGTTGGGGGTGAGGTGGTTGGGGGTGAGGGTGAGGGGGTTGGGGATGAGGGTTGGGGGTGAGTGTGAGGGGGTTGGGGATGTGGGTTGGGGGTGAGGGTGAGGGTTTTGGGGATGAGGGTTGGGGGTGAGTGTGAGGGGGTTGGGGATGTGGGTTGGGGGTGAGGGTGAGGGTTTTGGGGATGAGGGTTGGGGGTGAGTGTGAGGGGGTCGGGGATGAGGGTTGGGGGTGAGGGTGAGGGGGTTGGGAATGAGGGTTGGGGGTGAGTGTGAGGGGGTTGGGGGTGAGGGTTGGTGTGCTGGGGTTGTGGGGTGAGGGGTGAGGGTTGGGGGAGTGAGGGGGTTGGGAGGTGGGAGTTGGGGGTGAGGTTGAGAGGGTTGCGCGGTTAGGATGAGGGGTTTGGGAGGTTGAGGGGGTTGGGGGGTGAGGTGACGGGGTTGGGGTTGTGGGGATTGGACGGTGAGGGGGTTTCGGGTGGTGAGGTGAAGGGGGCGAGTGTGTGAGGGAGGGGGTGAGGGTGAAAGGGAGGGGGTGAGGATGAGGGGGTTGGGGGGTGAGGGATGGGTGGGTGGTGTTGAGGGTTAGAGGGTTGGGGCGGTGAGGGGGTTGACGGGTTTGGACGGTGAGGGTTTGGGCGGTTGGGGGGGGTGAGGTGGAGGGGGTAAAACGGTTGGGGGTTGAGGGGGTGGTGGTTGGACGGTGAGGGTTTGAGGGGTTTGGGGATGAGGCGGTTGGGGGAGTGGATGTGAGGGGGTTGGGGGAGGGGGTTGGGGGTGGGGGTGAGGGTGTTGGGGGGTGAGGTTGAGGGGGTTGGGGGGTGGGTTGAGGTGGTTGGGGGTGAGGGTTGGTGGTTGAGGTTGAGGGGTTGGGGGGGTGGGAGTGCGAGTGTTGGTGGTTGGGGAGAGGGGTTTGAGGGTGAGGGTGAGGGCTTTGGAAGTGATCAGCTGGGGATGAGGGTGAGGGGGTTGGGGGTGGGTGTGAGGTGGTTGGGGGTGAGGGTTGGTGGTTGAGGTTGAGGGGGTTGGGGGGTGGGTGTGAGGTGGTTGGGGTGAGGGTTGGTGGTTGAGGTTGAGGGGTTGGGGGGGTGGGTGTGAGAGTTTTGGTGGTTGGGGGGAGGGGGTTGAGGGTGAGGGTGAGGGCGTTGGAAGTGATCAGGTGGGGATGAGGGTGAGGGGGTTGGGCGGAGGGGTTGGGGATTGGGGGGAGGGGTTTGGGGGGTTGGGGTGAGGGTGAGGGGATTGGGGGTGAGGGGTGAGGGTGAGGGTGTTGGGGGTGAGGGGGTTGGGGGTGAGGGGGTTGGGGCTGAGGGTGAGGGGGTTGGGGGGTGAGGGTTAGGTAGTTGAGGGGGGTGAGGGTGAGGGGTTTGGGTGGAGAGGGTGAGGGGTTTGGGGGGTTGGAGGGTGAGGGGGTTGAGGGTGAGGGTGTTGTGGGTGAGGGTGTTGGGGGTTGGAGGTGAGGGTGAGGCGGTTGAGGGTGAGGCAGTTGGGGGTGAGGGTGTTGGGGGTGAGTGGGTTGGGGGTGACGGGGTTGGGGGTGTGGGGTGAGGGGTGAGGCGGTTGGGGGAGTGAGGGATGAGGGTGAGGTGGTGGGGGATGAGGTTGAGGGGGTTGTGGGGTGAGGATGAGGGTGTTGGGGGGTGAGGGTGAGGGGGTTGTGGGGTGAGGATGAGGGGGTTGGGGGGTGAGGGATGAGGGTGAGGGAGTTGGGGGTGAGGATGAGGGGGTTGGGGGGTGAGGATGAGGGGGTTGGGTGTGGGGTTGGGGTGGGAGTTGGACGTTGAGGGTGAGGAGGTTGGGGGATGAGGTTAGGGGGTTGTGGGGTGAGGGTGAGGTGGTCGGGGGTGAGGGTGAGGGTGTTGGGGTGTGAGGGTGAGGGGTTTGGGTGTTGAGGGTGAGGGTGTTGAGGGTGAGGGTGAGGGGGTTGAGGGTGAGGGTGAGAGGGTTGGGGATGAGGGTGAGGGGGGTTGCGGGATGAGTTGAGGGGGTTGGGGGATGAGGGGGTGAGGGTTAAGGTGAGGGGGTTGCGGGATGAGGGTGAGGGAGTTGGAGGATAAGGGTTGAGGGTGAAGGTGAGGGGGTTGGGTGGTGAAGGGGTTTGAGGGTGAGGGGGTTGGAGGGTGAGGGTGAGGGGGTTTGAGGGTGAGGGGGTTTGGGGGTGAGGGTGAGGTGATTGGGGAGGTGAGGATGAGAGGTTTGGGTGTGGGGTTGGTGGGTGGGTGTTGGGGGGTGGGGGTTGGACGTTGAGGGTGAGGGGGTTGGAGGAGAGTTGAGGGGGTTGGGGGGTAAGGGTGAGGGGGTTGGGGGAGAGTTGAGGGGGTTGGGGGGTAAGGGTGAGGGGGTTGTGGGGTGAGGGTGAGGGTGCTGGGGTTGTGGGGTGAGGGTGAGGGTGCTGGGGTTGTGGGGTGAGGGTAAGGGGGTTGGGGGTGAGGGTGGGGAGGATGGGGGTGTGAGGCTGAGGGGTTATGGGGGTGAGGGTAAGGGGGTTGGGGGGGTGAGGGTGAGGGTGCTGGGGTTGTCGGGGAGGGTAAGGGGGTTGGGGGGTGAGGGTGGGGAGGTTGGGGGTGTGAGGCTGAGGGGTTATGGGGGTGAGGGTGAGGGAGTTGGGGGGGTGAGGGTGAGGGTGAGGGTGCTGGGATCGTCGGGTGAGGGTAAGGGGGTTGGAGGGGTGAGGGTGGGAAGGTTGGGGTGTGAGGCTGAGGGGTTATGGGGGTGAGGGTGAGGGAATTGGGGGGGTGAGGGTGAGGGTGAGGGTGCTGGGGTTGTGGGGTGAGGTTAAGGGGTTTGGGGGGGTGAGGGTGATGGAGTTGGGGGTGTGAGGCTGAGGGGTTATGGGGGTGAGGGTGAGGGAGTTGGGGGGTGAGGGTGAAGGGTTTGGGGGGTGAGGTTGAGGGTGAGGGGGTTGAGGTGAGGGGGTTGGTGGAGTGGGGGTGGAGAGGGTTAGTGATGAGGGTGAGGGAGTTGAGGGTGAGGAGGTTGGTGGAGTGGGGGTGAGGGGGTTAGGGATGAGGGTGAGGGGGTGAGGGTGAGGGGGATGAGGCTGAGGGGGTTGAGGGTGAGGGGGCTGAGGGTGAGGGTGAGGGGGTTGGTGGAGTGGGGGTGGAGAGGGTTAGGGATGAGGGTGAGGGGGTTGAGGGTGAGGGGGTTGGTGGTGTGGGGGTGAGGGGGTTAGCGATGAGGGTGAGGGGGGTTGAGGGTGAGGGGGTTGAGGGTGAGGGGGTTGGGGGTGAGGTTGGGGGGATTGGTGGAGTGGGGGTGAGGGGGTGAGGGTGAGGGGGTTGGTAGAGTGGGGGTGAGGGTGAGGGGGTTGAAGGGTGAGGGTGAGGGGTGAGGGTGAGACAGTGAGGGTTTTGGGGTTGGTGGAGTGGGGATGAGGGTGAGGGGGTTGAGGGGTGAGTGTGAGGAGGGTGAGGGTGAGGGGGTTGGTGGAGTGGGGGTGAGGGGGTTGAGGGGTGAGAGTGAGGGGGTGAGGGTGAGGGGGTTGGTGGAGTGGGGGTGAGGGGGTTGAGGGGTGAGGGTGAGGGGGTGAGGGTGAGGGGGTTGAGGGGTGAGGGTGAGGGGGTGAGGGTGAGGGAGGAGGGTGAGGGGGTTGGGTGAGGGGTGAGGGTGAGGGGGTTTGGTGAGGGGGTGAGGGTGAGGGGGTTGAGGGGTGAGGGTGAGGGGTGAGGGTGAGGGTGTGAGGGTGAGGGGGTTGGTGGAGTGAGGGTGAGGGTGAGGGGTTTGAGGGGCGAGGGTGAGGGGGTTGAGGGGTGAGGGTGAGGGTGAGGGGGTGAGGGTGAGGGGGTGAGGGTGAGGGGGTGAGGGTGAGGGTGAGGGTGAGGGGGTGAGGGTGAGGGGGTGAGGGTGAGGGTGAGAGTGAGGGGTGAGCGGTGAGGGTGAGGGGGTTGAGGGGTGAGGGTGAGGGGTGAGGGGTTGAGGGGTGAGGGTGAGGGGTGAGGGTGAGGGGGTGAGGGTGAGGGGGTGAGGGTGAGGGGGTGAGGGTGAGGGGGTGAGGGTGAGGGTGAGGGGGTGAGGGTGAGGGTGAGGGCGAAGGTGAGGGGTGAGGGTGAGGGGGTTGAGGGGTGAGGGTGAGGGTGAGGGGGTGAGGGTGAGGGGGTGAGGGTGAGGGTGAGGGTGAGGGTGAGGGTGAGGGTGAGGGGGTTGGTGGAGTGAGGGTGAGGGTGAGGGGGTTGAGGGGTGAGGGTGAGGGGGTTGAGGGGTGAGGGGTGAGGGTGAGGGGTGAGGGGTGAGGGTGAGGGGTGAGGGTGAGGGGTGAGGGGGTTGAGGGGTGAGGGTGAGGGTGAGGGTGAGGGTGAGGGTGGGGGTGAGGGTGAGGGGGTTGGGGGTGAGGGTGAGGGGGTGAGGGTGAGGGGTGAGGGTGAGGGTGAGGGGGTTGAGGGGTGAGGGTGAGGGGGTGGGGGTGAGGGTGAGGGGGGTGAGGGTGAGGGGGTTGAGGGGTGAGGGTGAGGGGGGTGGGGGTGAGGGTGAGGGTGTTGAGGGGTGAGGGTGAGGGGGGTGAGGGTGAGGGGGTGAGGGTGAGGGGGTGAGGGTGAGGGGGTGAGGGTGAGGGTGAGGGGGTGAGGGTGAGGGTGAGGGCGAAGGTGAGGGGTGAGGGTGAGGGGGTTGAGGGGTGAGGGTGAGGGTGAGGGGGTGAGGGTGAGGGTGAGGGTGAGGGGTGAGGGTGAGGGTGTTGGTGGAGTGAGGGTGAGGGTGAGGGGGTTGAGGGGTGAGGGTGAGGGGGTTGAGGGGCAAGGGTGAGGGTGAGGGGTGAGGGGTGAGGGTGAGGGGTGAGGGTGAGGGGTGAGGGTGAGGGGTGAGAGTGAGGGGGTTGAGGGGTGAGGGTGAGGGGTGAGGGTGAGGGTGAGGGGGGTGGGGTGTGAGGGTGAGGGGGTGAGGGTGAGGGGTGAGGGTGAGGTGAGGGGTTGAGGGGTGAGGGTGAGGGGGTGGGGGTGAGGGTGAGGGGGTGAGGGTGAGGGGGTTGAGGGGTGAGGGTGAGGGGGGTGGGGGTGAGGGTGAGGGGGTTGAGGGGTGAGGGTGAGGGGGGTGAGGGTGAGGGGGTGAGGGTGAGGGGGTGAGGGTGAGGGGGTGAGGGTGAGGGTGAGGGGGTGAGGGTGAGGGTGAGGGCGAAGGTGAGGGGTGAGGGTGAGGGGGTTGAGGGGTGAGGGTGAGGGTGAGGGGGTGAGGGGGTGAGGGTGAGGGTGAGGGGTGAGGGTGAGGGTGTTGGTGGAGTAAGGGTGAGGGTGAGGGGGTTGAGGGTGAGGGTGAGGGGGTTGAGGGGCAAGGGTGAGGGTGAGGGGTGAGGGGTGAGGGTGAGGGGTGAGGGTGAGGGGGTTGGTGGGGTGAGGGTGAGGGGTGAGGGTGAGGGTGAGGGGGTGAGGGGGTGAGGGTGAGGGGGTGAGGGGTGAGGGTGAGGGGGGTGGGGGTGAGGAAGAGGGGTGAGGGTGAGGGGTGAGGGTGAGGTTGAGGGGTTGAGGGGTGAGGGTGAGGGGTGGGGGTGAGGGGTGAGGGGGTGAGGGTGAGGGGGTTGAGGGGTGAGGGTGAGGGTGGGGTGGGGGTGAGGGTGAGGGGGTTGAGGGGTGAGGGTGAGGGGGTGAGGGTGAGGGGGGTGAGGGGGTGAGGGTGAGGGGGTGAGGGTGAGGATGAGGGGGGTGGGGGTGAGGGTGAGGGGGTTGAGGGGTGAGGGTGAGGGTGAGGGATGAGGGTGAGGGATGAGGGTGAGGGTGAGGGTGAGGGTGAGGGTGAGGGGGTTGGGGGGTGAGGGTGAGGGGGTTGAGGTGTGAGGGTGAGGGGGTGAGGGTGAGGGGGTGAGGGTGAGGGGGTTGAGGGGTGAGGGTGAGGGGGGGTGAGGGTGAGGGTGAGGGGGTGAGGGTGAGGGGTGAGAGTGAGGGGTGAGGGGTGAGGGTGAGGGGGTTGAGGGGTGAGGGTGAGTGGGTGAGGGTGAGGGGGTTGAGGGGTGAGGGTGAGGGGGGTGAGGGTGAGGGGGGTGAGGGTGAGGGGGTGAGGGTGAGGGGGTGAGGGTGAGGGGGTGAGGGTGAGGGTGAGAGTGAGGGGTGAGGGTGAGGGGGTTGAGGGGTGAGGGGGTGAGGGTGAGGGTGAGGGTGAGGGTGTTGAGGGGTGAGGGTGAGTGGGTTGAGGGGTGAGGGTGAGGGTGAGGGGGTTTTGGGGGGTGAGGGTGAGGGGGTGAGGGGTGAGGGGTGAGGGTGAGGGGGTGAGGGTGAGGGGGTGAGGGTGAGGGTGAGGGGTGAGGGTGAGGGGGTGAGGGTGAGGGTGAGGGGGTGAGGGTGAGGGGGGGTGAGGGTGAGGGGGTTGAGGGGTGAGGGTGAGGGGGTGAGGGTGAGGGGGTGAGGGTAAGGGTGAGGGGGAGGGGGTGAGGGTGAGGGGGTGAGGGTGAGGGGGAGGGGGTGTGGGGGAGGGGGTGAGGGTGAGGGGGTGAGGGTGAGGGGGTGAGGGTGAGGGTGAGGGTGAGGGGGTGAGGGTGAGGGTGAGGGTGAGGGGGTGAGGGTGAAGGTGAGGGGGTGAGGGTGAGGGGTGAGGGTGAGGGTGAGGGGTGAGGGTGAGGGTGACGGGTGAGGTGAGGGGTGAGGGTGAGGGTGAGGGTGAGGGGGTGAGGGTGATGGTGAGGGGGTGAGGGTGAGGGATGAGGGTGAGGGATGAGGGGTGAGGTGAGGGTGAGGGTGAGGGGTGAGGGTGAGGGGTGAGGGTGAGGGGGTGAGGGTGAGGTGGTTGGGTGAGGGGTGGAGGGTGAGGGGATTGGGTGAGGGGTGAGGGTGAGGGGGTTTGGTGAGGGGGTGAGGGTGAGGGGGTTGAGGGGTGAGGGTGAGGGGCTTGGTGGAGTGGGGGTGAGGGTGAGGGCTGAGGGTGAGGGTGTGAGTGTGAGGGGGTTGGTGGAGTGAGTGTGAGGGTGAGGGGGTTGAGGGGCGAGGGTGAGGGTGAGGGGGTGAGGGTGAGGGGGTGAGGGTGAGGGGTGAGGGTGAGGGTGAGGGGGTGAGGGTGAGGGGTGAGGGTGAGGGGGTGAGGGTGGGGGTGAGGGTGAGGGTGAGGAGGTGAGGGTGAGGGTGAGGGGCTGGGGGTGAGGGTGAGGGGGTTGGGTGAGGGGGTGAGGGTGAGGGGGTGAGGGTGTGGAGGGGTGAGTGTGAGGGTGAGGGGTGAGGGTGAGGGGGTGAGGGTGTTGAGGGGTGAGTGTGAGGGTGAGGGGTGAGGGTGAGGGTGTTGAGGGGTGAGGGTGAGGGGGTGAGGGGGTGAGGGTGAGGGGGTGAGGGTGAGGGGGTTGAGGGGTGAGGGTGAGTGGGTGAGGGTGAGGGTGAGGGGTGAGGGTGAGGGGGTGAGGGTGAGGGGGTGAGGGTGAGGGTGAGTGGGTGAGGGTGAGGGTGAGGGTGAGTGGGTGAGGGTGAGGGGGTGAGACTGAGTGGGTGAGGGTGAGGGTGAGGGTGAGGGGGTGAGTGTGAGGGGTTGGAGATGAGGGTGAGGGTGAGGGTGAGGGGTGAGGGTGAGGGTGTGAGGTTGAGGGTGAGGGGGTGAGGGTGAGGGTGAGGGTGAGGGGGTGAGGGGTGAGGGTGAGGGTGAGGGGTGAGGGTGAGGGGGTGAGGGTGAGGGGGTTGGTGGAGTGGGGGTGAGGGAGTTGAGGGGTGAGGGTGAGGGTGTGAGGGTGAGGGGGTTGAGGGTGTGAGGGTGAGGGGGTGAGGGTGAGGGGTGAGGGTGAGGGTGAGGGTGAGGGTGAGGGGGTTGGGGGGTGAGGGTGAGGGTGAGGGGTGAGGGTGAGGGTGAGGGGTGAGGGTGAGGGTGAGGGGGGTGAGGGTGAGGGTGAGGGTGAGGGGGTTGGGGGGTGAGGGTGAGGGTGAGGGTGAGGGTGAGGGGGTGAGGGTGAGGGGGTGAGGGTGAGGGGGTGAGGGTGAGGGTGAGGGGGTGAGGGTGAGGGTGGGGGTGAGGGTGAGGGTGAGGGTGAGGGGGTGAGGGTGAGGGGGCGAGGGTGAGGGGTGAGGCTGAGGGGGTGAGGGTGAGGGTGAGGGTGAGGGGTGAGGGTGAGGGTGAGGGTGAGGGTGAGGGGGTGAGGGTGAGGGTGAGGGGGTGAGGGTGAGGGGGTTGGTGGAGTGGGGGTGAGGGGGTTGAGGGGTGAGGGTGAGGGGGTGAGGGTGAGGGGGTTGGTGGAGTGGGGGTGAGGGAGTTGAGGGGTGAGGGTGAGGGTGTGAGGGTGAGGGGGTTGAGGGGTGAGGGTGAGGGGGTGAGGGTGAGGGAGGAGGGTGAGGGGGTTGGGTGAGGGGTGAGGGTGAGGGGGTTTGGTGAGGGGGTGAGGGTGAGGGGGTTGGGTGAGGGGTGAGGGTGAGGGTGTGAGGGTGAGGGGGTTGGTGGAGTGAGGGTGAGGGTGAGGGGGTTGAGGGGCGAGGGTGAGGGGGTTGAGGGGTGAGGGTGAGGGTGAGGGGGTGAGGGTGAGGGGGTGAGGGTGAGGGTGAGGGTGAGGGGGTTGGGGGGTGAGGGTGAGGGGGTTGAGGTGTGAGGGTGAGGGGGTGAGGGTGAGGGGTTGAGGGGTGAGGGGTTGAGGGGTGAGGGTGAGGGGGGTGAGGGTGAGGGTGAGGGGGTGAGGGTGAGGGTGAGAGTGAGGGGTGAGGGGTGAGGGTGAGGGGGTTGAGGGGTGAGGGTGAGTGGGTGAGGGTGAGGGGGTTGAGGGGTGAGGGTGAGGGGGTGAGGGTGAGGGGGTGAGGGTGAGGGGGTGAGGGTGAGGGGGTGAGGGTGAGGGTGAGAGTGAGGGGTGAGGGTGAGGGGGTTGAGGGGTGAGGGGGTGAGGGTGAGGGTGAGGGTGTTGAGGGGTGAGGGTGAGTGGGTTGAGGGGTGAGGGTGAGGGTGAGGGGGTTTTGGGGGGTGAGGGTGAGGGGGTGAGGGGTGAGGGGTGAGGGTGAGGGTGAGGGGGTGAGGGTGAGGGGGTGAGGGTGAGGGTGAGGGTGAGGGGTGAGGGTGAGGGGGTGAGGGTGAGGGTGAGGGGGTGAGGGTGAGGGGTTGAGGGTGAGGGGGTTGAGGGGTGAGGGTGAGGGGGTGAGGGTGAGGGGGTGAGGGTGAGGGTGAGGGGGAGGGGGTGAGGGTGAGGGGGTGAGGGTGAGGGGGGTGAGGGTGAGGGGGTGAGGGTGAGGGGGTGAGGGTGAGGGGGTGAGGGTGAGGGGGTGAGGGTGAGGGTGAGGGTGAGGGGGTGAGGGTGAGGGTGAGGGGGTGAGGGTGAGGGGGTGAGGGTGAAGGTGAGGGGGTGAGGGTGAGGGGTGAGGGTGAGGGTGAGGGGTGAGGGGTGAGGGGGTGAGGGTGAGGGTGAGGGTGAGGGGGTGAGGGTGAGGGTGAGGGTGAGGGGGTGAGGGTGAGGGTGAGGGTGAGGGGGTGAGGGTGAGGGGTGAGGGTGAGGGTGAGGGGGTGAGGGTGAGGGTGAGGGTGAGGGTGAGGGGTGAGGGGGTGAGGGTGAGGGTGAGGGGTGAGGGTGAGGGGGTGAGGGTGAGGTGGTTGGGTGAGGGGTGAGGGTGAGGGGATTGGGTGAGGGGTGAGGGTGAGGGGGTTTGGTGAGGGGGTGAGGGTGAGGGGGTTGAGGGGTGAGGGTGAGGGGCTTGGTGGAGTGGGGGTGAGGGTGAGGGCTGAGGGTGAGGGTGTGAGTGTGAGGGGGTTGGTGGAGTGAGTGTGAGGGTGAGGGGGTTGAGGGGCGAGGGTGAGGGTGAGGGGGTGAGGGTGAGGGGTGAGGGTGAGTTTGAGGGTGAGTTGGTGAGGGTGAGGGTGAGGGGTGAGGGTGAGGGGGTGAGGGTGGGGGTGAGGGTGGGGGTGAGGGTGAGGGTGAGGGGGTGAGGGTGAGGGGGTGAGTGTGAGGGTGAGGGGGTTGGGTGAGGGGGTGAGGGTGAGGGGGTGAGGGTGTGGAGGGGTGAGTGTGAGGGTGAGGGGTGAGGGTGAGGGGGTGAGGGTGTTGAGGGGTGAGTGTGAGGGTGAGGGGTGAGGGTGAGGGGGTTGAGGGGTGAGGGTGAGGGGGTGAGGGGGTGAGGGTGAGGGGCTGAGGGTGAGGGGGTTGAGGGGTGAGGGTGAGTGGGTGAGGGTGAGGGTGAGTGGGTGAGGGTGAGGGTGAGTGGGTGAGGGTGAGGGGTGAGGGTGAGGGTGAGGGTGAGGGGGTTGGGGGGTGAGGGTGAGGGGTGAGGGTGAGGGTGAGGGGTGAGGGTGAGGGTGAGGGGTGAGGGTGAGGGTGAGGGGGGTGAGGGTGAGGGTGAGGGTGAGGGGGTTGGGGGTGAGGGTGAGGGTGAGGGTGAGGGTGAGGGGGTGAGGGTGAGGGGGTGAGGGTGAGGGTGAGGGTGAGGGTGAGGGGGTTGGGTGAGTGTGAGGGTGAGGGTGAGGGGGTGAAGGTGAGGGTGAGGGTGAGGGTGAGGGGGTGAGGGTGAGGGTGAGGGGGTGAGGGTGAGGGGGTGAGGGTGAGGGTGAGGGTGAGGGGGTGAGGGTGAGGGTGTGGGTGAGGGGGTGAGGGTGAGGGGGTGAGGGTGAGGGTGAGGGTGAGGGTGAGGGTGAGGGGGTGAGGGTGAGGGGGTGAGGGTGAGGGTGGGGGTGAGGGTGAGGGTGAGGGTGAGGGGGTGAGGGTGAGGGGGTGAGGGTGAGGGGTGAGGGTGAGGGGGTGAGGGGTGAGGGTGAGGGTGAGGGTGAGGGTGAAGGTGAGGGGGTGAGGGTGAGGGTGAGGGTGAGGGTGAGGGTGAGGGGTGAGGGTGAGGGTGAGGGGTGAGGGTGAGGGTGAGGGTGAGGGTGAGGGGGTGAGGGTGAGGGTGAGGGGGTGAGGGTGAGGGGGTGAGGGTGAGGGTGAGGGTGAGGGGGTGAGGGTGAGGGTGAGGGTGAGGGTGAGGGGGTGAGGGTGAGGGGGTGAGGGTGAGGGTGAGGGTGAGGGTGAGGGGGTGAGGGTGAGGGTGACGGAGTTGGGGGGTGAGGGTGAGGGTGAGGGGGTGGGGGTGAGGGTGAGGGTGAGGGTGAGGGGGTGAGGGTGAGGGGGTTTGGGGATGAGGTTGGGGGATGGACGGTCCAGAGGCCCAGGACACGGAGCAGTGACCTCTCCTTATCCTCAGGACCACCTGAGGCCACAGGGGATGTTGGGCCGTGGGGGAAGGGATCCCCCCTTGCCTTGGGGCACTGGCCGATGGTGGGCCGGCCAGGAGTGGGGGCGGGGCTGGGGGGGGGCGGGGCTGGTGGGGTGGGGGTGGGGCAGTGTTTTGCCCAATTGCAGAGCTCGTTCTAGGCCAATCGATTCTGGCCAATGGAGAGAGGGGGCCAACTGGGGGTGGGGGGGGTGGGGGCTTCGAATCTGGTCAATCTATTCTGGCCAATCAGGGGGCAGGTTCTAGCCGTGGCGATTGGGTTGTGACCAATGGGGGGGGGGCTGCAGAACAAAAGGCCCCTCCCCCTCACCCCTCCCCAGTTAAAGGGAAGGTTATTAATGGCCCCCCCTCCCCCTCCCAATCCTGCTCTTGTTTGTTCCTCTGTTCATCAGACCAGCTACAGCTCAGGTACAGGGGAGGGGGCACAGTCGGCGAGGGAGGGAGGGAGGGAGGGAGGTTGCACAGTCGCCGAGGGAGGGAGGGAGAGGGGGCACACAGTCGGCGAGGGAGGGAGGGAGAGGGGGCACACAGTCGGTGAGGGAGGGAGAGGGGGCACACAGTCGACGAGGGAGGGAGGGAGGGAGAGGGGGCACACAGTCGGCGAGGGAGGGAGGGAGAGGGGGCACACAGTCGGTGAGGGAGGGAGAGGGGGCACACAGTCGGCGAGGGAGGGAGGGAGAGCACACAGTCGGCGAGGGAGGGAGGGGGCGCACACAGTCGGCGAGGGAGGGAGGGAGAGGGCGCACACAGTCGGTGAGGGAGGGAGGGAGGGAGAGGGCGCACACAGTCGGCGAGGGAGGGAGGGAGAGCACACAGTCGGCGAGGGAGGGAGGGGGCGCACACAGTCGGCGAGGGAGGGAGGGAGAGGGCGCACACAGTCGGCGAGGGAGGGAGGGAGAGCACACAGTAGGCGAGGGAGGGAGGGGTCGCACACAGTCGGCGAGGGAGGGAGGGAGAGGGCGCACACAGTCGGTGAGGGAGGGAGGGAGAGGGCGCACACAGTCGGCGAGGGAGGGAGGGAGGGAGAGGGCGCACACAGTCGGCGAGGGAGGGAGCGAGGGAGAGGGGGCACACAGTCGGCGAGGGAGGGAGAGGGGGCACACAGTCGGCGAGGGAGGGAGGGAGGGAGAGGGGGCACACAGTCGGCGAGGGAGGACGGGGGGAACTCAGTCGGCGAGGGAGGGAGGGTGTACACAGTCGGCAAGGGAGGAAGGGAGGGGGCCACACAGTCGGCAAGGGAGGGAGGGAGGGGGTCACACAGTAGGCGGGCGAGGGAGGGAGGGGGGGGCACACAGTCGGCAGGCGAGGGAGGGGCACACAGTCGGCGAGCGAGGGAGGGAGGGGCACACAGTCGGCGAGGGAGGGAGGAAGGGAGGGGGTACACAGTCGGCGAGGGAGGGAGGGGGCACACAGTTGGCGAGGGAGGGGCACACAGTCAGCGAGGGAGCGAAGGAGGGGGCACAGTCGGCGAGGGAGGGAGGGGGCACACAGTTGGCGAGGGAGGGGCACACAGTCAGCGAGGGAGCGAAGGAGGGGGCACAGTCGGCGAGGGAGGGGGGCACACAGTCGGCGAGGGAGGAGCTCACAGTCGGCGAGGGAGCGAGGGGGGGCACACAGTCGGCGAGGGAGGGAGAGGAATACACAGTCGGCGAGGGAGGGAGTGGAAGCACACAGTCGGCGAGGGAGGGGGGCACGCAGTCGGCGAGGGAGGGGGTACACATAGTCGACGAGGGAGGGAGGGAGGGGCAAACAGTCAGCGAGGGAGGGAGGAAGGGAGGGGGCACACAGTCAGCGAGGGAGGGAAGGAGGGGGGCAAACGGTCGGCGAGGGAGGGAGGGGGGCACACAGTCGGCGAGGAAGGGAGGGGGCACACAGTCGGCGAGGGAGGGGGGCACACAGTCGGCGAGGAAGGGGGGCACACAGTCGGCGAGGGAGGGGGGCACACAGTCGGCGAGCGAGCGAGGGAGGGAGGGGGTACACACAGTCGGTGAGGGAGGGAGGGAGGTTGCACAGTCGGCGAGGGGGGGGTGAGTGAGCAGAGTCGGGGAGGGAGGGAGCTGGGTTGAGGGTCGGGGGCAGGAGAAGGGGGAGGGGTTATTGTAAAAATAGACAAAGTAATCGATTCTGATTTTACCCCCCACCCCTTCCCCCCACCCCCTGTAACCCCCCAGGGCCCTGTCAGGCACACAGATGACCCCACAACGTACTTACCCACCCGCCTGCAGCCCCTCCCCCGCCCCCCGTTCGGCCGCCAAGCCGGCGCCGGGGGGGGTCCCGGAGGGAGGTGCCGCGGCCCCCGGACTCCACGTCTGGCAGTGCTGGCACCCCCGGATCTGCGGCCCCTCCCTGACCGGCCACTGCCCGCTGGGACGCCGGTGCTCCAGCCACCACACCCGCTACCCCTACCACTGGCAGCTGCTCAGGCGACGCCCCAGCCAGTGGATCAGCCTCCCGGACCTGGCCCAGCACCAACTGGAGCGCCTGTACTGCGCCGGGGCTTCGAGGGCCAAGCTGGGCCGCAGGTAAGGCCCCTCTCCCTCAGTACCCTGTGTTACTGACTGTATCTCTACTGGTGTTAATCCAGCTCCCTCACACTGTCACTCAGTAACCCCTCTCCCCCAGCTCCCTGTGTTACTGACTGTATCTCTACTGATGTTAATCCAGCTCCCTCACACTGTCACACAGTAACCCCACTTCCCCCAGCGCACTGTTACTGACTGTATCTCTGGTGATGTTAATCCAGCTCCCTCACACGATCACTCAGTAACCCCTCTCCAACCAGCGCCCTGTGTTACTGACTGTATCTCTGCTGGTGTTAATCCAGCTCCCTCACACTAACACTCAGTAACCCCTCTCCCCCCAGCGCACTGTTACTGACTGTACCTCTACTGATGTTAATCCAGCTCCCTCACACTGTCACTCAGTAACCCCTCTCCCACCAGCGTCCTGTGTTACTGACTGTATCCCTACTGATGTTAATCCAGTTCCCTCCCACTGTCACTCAGTTACCCCTTCCCCCCGCGCACTGTTACTGACTGTATCTCTACTGATTTTAAGCCAGTTCCCTCACACTGTCACTCAGTAACCCCTCTCCCCCCAGCGCTCTGTGTTACTGACTGTATCTCTACTGAGGTTAAACCAACTCCCTCACACTGTCACTCAGTAACCCCTCTCCCCCAGCTCCCTGTGTTACTGACTGCATCTCTACTGATGTTAAACCAACTCCCTCACACTGTCACTCAGTAACCCCTCTACCCCCAGCGCCCTGTGTTACTGACTCTATCTGTACTGCTGTTAATCCATCCCACACGCACTGTCACACAGTAACCCCTCTCCCACCAGCGCCCTGTGTTACTGACTGTATCTCTACTGAGGTTAACCAGCTCCCTCACACTGTCACTCAGTAACCCCTCTCCCACCAGTGCCCTGTGTTTCTGACTGTGTCTCTACTGATGTTAATCCAGCTCCCTTACACTGTCACTCAGTAAATCATCTCCCCTTAGCACCCTGTGTTACTGACTGTACCTCTACTGATGTTAATCCAGCTCCCTCACACTGTCATTCAGTAACCGCTCTCCCCCCAGCTCCCTGTGTTACTGACTGTATCTCTACTGATGTTAATCCAGCTCCCTCACACTGTCACTCATTAACCCCTCTCCCCCAGCGCCCTGTGTTACTGACTGTATCTCTACTGATGTTAATCCAGCTCCCTCACACTGTCACTCACTAACCGCTCTCCCCCCAGCGCCCTGTGTTACTGACTGTACCTCTACTGATGTTAATCCAGCTCCCTCACACTGTCAGTCAGTAAACCCACTCCCACCAGTGCCCTGTGTTACTGACTGTATCTCTACTGATGTTAATCCAGCTCCCTCGCACTGTCACTCAGTAACCCCTCTCCCCCAGCGCCCTGTGTTACTGACTGTATCTCTACTGATGTTAATCTAGCTCCCTCACACTGTCACTCAGTAACCCATCTCCCACCAGCGCCCTGTGTTACTGACTGTATATCTACTGATGTTAATCCAGTTCCCTCACACTGTCACTCAGTTACCCCTTCCCCCCGCGCACTGTTACTGACTGTATCTCTACTGATTTTAAGCCAGTTCCCTCACACTGTCACTCAGTAACCCCTCTGCCCCCAGCGCCCTGTGTTACTGACTGTACCTGTACTGCTGTTAATCCATCCCACACGCACTGTCACTCAGTAACACCTCTCCACCAGCGCCCTGTGTTACTGACTGTATCGCTACTGATGTTAATCCAGCTCCCTCACACTGTCATTCAGTAACACCTCTCCCATCAGTGCACTATGTTTCCGACTGTATCTTTACTGATGTTAATCCAGATCCCTCACACTGTCACTCAGTAACCCCTCTCCTCCCAGCGCCCTGTGTTACTGACTGTATCTCTACTGATGTTAATCCAGCTCCCTCACACTGTCACTCAGTAAATCAGCTCCCCTCAGCACCGTGTAACTGACTGTATCTCTACTGATGTTAATCCAGCTCCCTCACACTGTCACTCAGTAACCCCTCTCTCCCCCAGCGCCCTGTGTTACTGACTGTATCTCTACTGGTGTTAATCCGGCTCCCTCACACTGTCACTCAGTAACCCTCTGCCCCCAGCGCCCTGTGTTACTGACTGTATCTCTACTGATGTTAATCCAGCTCCCTCACACTGTCACTCACTAACCCCTCTCCCCCCAGCGCACTGTGTTACTGACTGTATCTCTACTGATGTTAATCCAACTCCCTCACACTGTCACTCAGTAACCCCCCCTCTATCTCTTTTGTTCCCCCCCGCCCTCCTCTTCCCTCCCCAGCTCCTCCGAGCCCTGCGTCTTGGACCTGGACGGCTGCCGAGTTGAGTCCCTCGAGTTTGAGCGCTGGAGGCGCCTCTCTTCTCCGGAGTCTCCCGAGGAGTGCCCTCAGCTCTTTACCCGCTGGAGGACCTACCGAGATGTGGAGGGCCGCTGGCTCCCCTACGAGGAGGTGAGCGAGTTTGGGGGGGGGGTAGAGAGGCGGACGCGCAGTCAGAGCTGCGGGCGCCGGGAGGCGCTGAGGGATCCGGGCGTCCCGTTGCACAGATCGGGAATAGGTCGCTACGCCAATGCAGGCGGTGGGGTGGGGTGGGTGGCGTTCGGGGAGGCAAATGGAGCGTCTGTGTTCCTTGCGAAGGGGGGAGTGGTGGGTGGGGGAGATGGAGTGTGAACGCCAGGAATTTGGGCTACAGCTGTACTGGCGTTTCCGCAGCCGATAGGCCTGAGGCCTGCTTGAACTCGCACCTCCAGCCCTTGCAACGAGGCCTCTGCTCTCCCTGCTTGACCTGTCCCTATGGGCCTGAGGCCTACTTGAACTCGGACCTTCCACCGTATCAACGAGGCCTCTGCTGCCGCTGCTTGACCAATCCCTATGGGCCTGTGGCTGCTGCCCCTGCTTGACCAATCCCTAAGGGCCTGAGGCCAACTTGACTAATCCCTAAGGGCCTGAGGCCTACTTGAACTCTGAACTTCCTCCCTAACCTCGCAGCCTCTGCCGTCTCGGGCTTGACCTATCCCTATGGGCCTCAGGCCTACTTGAACTCTGACCTTCCAACTTAGCAAGGAGGCCTCTGCTGTCCCTGCTTGACCAATCCTACAGGCCTCAGGCCTACTGTGAACTCTGACCTGTCCAGGGCCAATAAATTGATTTCGTGGCGTGCTCCCTGATGTAGATATTTAATATATTTGAGATTGAAAGATTTATTTAACGTATTTTAACTTCGGAGATGTTAATTGACCCTCTGAATAATTTATGCCGTGTAATTATTCCTATAATAAAGGTATTTTTTCATATTTCTCTGCACATTCGCTCCTTGTTTGTTCTCCGAGTGTGGTCTAACCGAGGGGGGATACAGAGACCGGAACTGTGCACGGTGCTCCGAGTGTGGTCTAACCGAGGTGGGGATACGGAGACGGGAACTGTGCACGGTGCTCCGAGTGTGGTCTAACCGAGGGGGGGATACGGAGACCGGAACTGTGCACAGTGCTCCGAGTGTGGTCTAACCGAGGGGGGATACAGAGACCGGAACTGTGCACGGTGCTCCGAGTGTGGTCTAACCGAGGGGGGATACGGAGACGGGAACTGTGCACGGTGCTCCGAGTGTGGTCTAACCGAGGGAGGGAATACGGAGACCGGAACTGTGCACGGTGCTCCGTGTGTGGTCTAACCGAGGTGGGGATACGGAGACCGGAACTGTGCACGGTGCTCCGAGTGTGGTCTAACCGAGGGGGGATACGGAGACCGGAACTGTGCACGGTGCTCCGAGTGTGGTCTAACCGAGGGGGGATACGGAGACCGGAACTGTGCACGGTGCTCCGAGTGTGGTCTAACCGAGGAGGGGATACGGAGACCGGAACTGTGCACGGTGCTCCGAGTGTGGTCTAACCGAGGGGGGATACGGAGACCGGAACTGTGCACGGTGCTCCGAGTGTGGTCTAACCGAGGCGGGATATGGAGACTTGAACTGTGCACGGTGCTCCGAGTGTGGTCTAACCGAGGGGTGGAATACGGAGACCGGAACTGTGCACGGTGCTCCGAGTGTGGTCTAACCGAGGGAGGGGATACGGAGAGCGGAACTGTGCACGGTGCTCCGAGTGTGGTCTAACCGAGGTGGGGATACGGAGACCGGAACTGTGCACGGTGCTCCGAGTGTGGTCTAACCGAGGGGGGATACGGAGACCGGAACTGTGCACGGTGCTCCGAGTGTGGTCTAACCGAGGGGGGATACGGAGACCGGAACTGTGCACGGTGCTCCGAGTGTGGTCTAACCGAGGAGGGGATACGGAGACCGGAACTGTGCACGGTGCTCCGAGTGTGGTCTAACCGAGGGGGGATACGGAGACCGGAACTGTGCACGGTGCTCCGAGTGTGGTCTAACCGAGGCGGGATATGGAGACTTGAACTGTGCACGGTGCTCCGAGTGTGGTCTAACCGAGGGGTGGAATACGGAGACCGGAACTGTGCACGGTGCTCCGAGTGTGGTCTAACCGAGGGGGGATATGGAGACTTGAACTGTGCTCCCAGTGTTTGAGGGCTGACAAGTGGTGAGTAACATTCACACCCACACAAGTACCAGGCAATGACCATCTCCAACAAGAGAGAATCTAACCATCGCCCCCTTGATGTTCAATGGCATCACCATCACTGAATCCCCCCGACTATCTACATCCTGGGGGTTACCATTGACCAGAAACTGAACTGGGACCAGCCATATAAATACTGTGGCTACAAGAGCAGGTCAGAGGCTGGGAATCCTGCGGAGAGTAACTCGCCTCCTGACTCCCCCCCCCAAAGGGTGTCCACCATCTACAAGGCACAAGTCAGGAGTGTGGATGGGACACTCCCCACTTGCCTGGATGAGTTGCAGCTCCCCACAACCCTCGAGAAGCTCGACACCGTCCAGGACAAAGCAGCACCCCCTCCCCGCTCGATCGGCACCCCATCCACAAACATTCACTCCCTCCACCACCGATGCACAGGGGCAGCAGTGTGTGTACCATCTACAATATACCCTCCGACAGTGCGGCACTCCCTCAGTACTGACCCTCCGACAGTGCGGCTCTCCCTCAGTACTGACCCTCCGACAGTGCGGCTCTCCCTCAGCACTGACCGTCCGACAGTGCGGCTCTCCCTCAGTACTGACCCTCCGACAGTGCGGCTCTCCCTCAGCACTGACCCTCCGTCAGTGCGGCTCTCCCTCAGTACTGACCCTCTGACAGTGCGGCTCTCCCTCAGCACTGACCCTCCGACAGTGCGGCTCTCCCTCAGTACTGACCCTCTGACAGTGCGGCTCTCCAGCAGCACTGACCCTCCGTCAGTGCGGCACTCCCTCAGTACTGACCCTCCGACAGTGCAGCTCTCCCTCGGCACTGACAATCGGCCTAGTCCTTCGGCTCAAACCCACAAGTGAAGCCCTAAATGAGAGGTCTCTTTTGGTATTAGCCCCTCTTTAACCTTTTACATATGAACAGGAGGAGGCCATTCAGCCCCTCTCGATCCTGTTACACAGGAACAGGAGGAGCCCATTCAGCCCCTCTCGAGCCTGTTACACAGAAACAGGAGGAGGCCATTCAGCCCCTCTCGAGCCTGTTACACAGAAACAGGAGGAGGCCCTTTCAGCCACTCTCGAGCTGGTTACACAGGAACAGGAGGAGGCCCATTCAGCCACTCTTGAGCTGTTTACACAGGAACAGGAGGAGGTGCAGTTGGTCTGTTATGTCAGGGCTCCCTCCCTGTAAGAGCAACTTGCCTCGTCTCAATCCCACCCCCCATCTCCCCTGAACCCCTGCACGTTGTTCCTTGTCAGTTATGACTGCCAATCCTTCTTGTACACCTCGATCGAACCTGCCTCCACTGTACTCTCAGGCAGCGCTTTCCACACCCGCTTTCACCCTCATCGCTGCCACCATGTGGTATTATCACCACCTTGTGATACGAAGTGAGGCGATGTCTTAATAATGAGACCTTGAGGCTTCTACCTTCAATAATGAATCGTTCCTTTTCTATCTTAAATTCATTCATGGGATGTGGGTGTTGCTGACAAGGCCCAGCATTTATTGCCCATCCCTAATTGCCCCCCTCGAGAAGGTGGGTGTGAGCCGCTGCAGTCCCCGTGTGTTGTAGGTACACCCACGGCGCTGTTAGCGAGGGAGTTCCAGGATTTTGTTCTGTGTGGTGCAGGTACACCCACGGCGCTGTTAGGGAGGGAGTTCCAGGATTTTGTCCCGTGTGGTGTAGGTACACCCACGGCGCTGTTAGTGAGGGAGTTCCAGGATTTTGTCCGTGTGGTGTAGGTACACCCACGGCGCTGTTAGGGAGGGATTTCCAGGATTTTGTCCGTGTGGTGTAGGTACACCCACGGCGCTGTTAGGGAGGGATTTCCAGGATTTTGTCCGTGTGGTGTAGGTACACCCACGGCGCTGTTAGGGAGGGAGTTCCAGGATTTTGTCCCCGTGTGGTGTAGGTACACCCACAGCGCTGTTAGGGAGGGAGTTCCAGGATTTTGTCCCGTGTGGTGTAGGTACACCCACGGCGCTGTTAGGGAGGGAGTTCCAGGATTTTGTCCCCGTGTGGTGTAGGTACACCCACAGCGCTGTTAGGGAGGGAGTTCCAGGATTTTGTCCCGTGTGGTGTAGGTACACCCACGGCGCTGTTAGGGAGGGAGTTCCAGGATTTTGTTCTGTGTGGTGTAGGTACACCCACAGCGCTGTTAGGGAGGGAGTTCCAGGATTTTGTCCCGTGTGGTGTAGGTACACCCACGGCGCTGTTAGTGAGGGAGTTCCAGGATTTTTTCCCGTGTGGTGTAGGTACACCCACGGCGCAGTTAGGGAGGGAGTTCCAGGATTTTTTTCCTGTGTGGTGTAGGTACACCCACGGTGCTGTTAGGGAGGGAGTTCCAGGATTTTGACCCAGCGACAGTGAAGGAACAGCCGATATATTTCCAAGTCGGGATGGTGAGGGGCTCGGAGGGGAACTTCCAGGTGGTGGGTGGTCCCCATGTGTCTGCTGCCCTCATCCTTCTAGACAGGGTTTACTCCACATAAGGGGTGGAGCTGTGGGTAGTTGCATGGACCCCAGTTATACCTGTCTCTTTATGGGGTAATTGGAACATTACTTGTCCAACTCCGGCCCCCTCCCACAACTCTTTCTCCGGTACATCGATGACTGCTTCGGTGCTGCTTCATGCTCTCGTCTAGACCTGGAAACATAGGTCAATTTTAGATTCCAATTACCACCCCTACATCGCTTTCAAACGGTCCATCACTGAACCTTCCCTCCCCTTCCGTGACCTCTCTACCTCCATGTCTGATGATAGACTGTCCACCAATATTCATTACAAGCCCAGAGAGAATACAACAGATGGAGAGAGAATACAGGGGATAGAGAGAGAGAATACAGGGGATAGAGTGAGAGAGTACAGGGGATGGAGAGAGAGTACGGGGGATTGAGAGAGAGTACAGGGGATAGAGAGAGAGTACAGGGGATAGAGAGGGAGTACAGGGGATTGAGAGGGAGTACAGGGGATTGAGAGCGAGTACAGGAGATTGAGAGAGAGTACAGGAGATTGAGAGAGAGTACAGGAGATTGAGAGAGAGTACAGGGGATTGAGTGAGAGTACAGGGGATTGAGTGAGAGTACAGGGGATAGAGTGAGAGTACAGGGGATAGAGAGAGAGTACAGGGGATAGAGAGAGAGTACAGGGGATAGAGAGAGAGTACAGGGGATAGAGAGAGAGTACAGGGGATAGAGAGAGAGTACAGGGGATAGAGAGAGAGTACAGGGGATAGAGAGAGAGTACAGGGGATAGAGAGAGAGTACAGGGGATAGAGAGAGAGTACAGGGATAGAGAGAGAGTACAGGGGATAGAGAGAGAGTACAGGGGATAGAGAGAGAGTACAGGGGATAGAGAGAGAGTACAGGGGATAGAGAGAGAGTACAGGGGATAGAGAGAGAGTACAGGGGATAGAGAGAGAGTACAGGGGATAGAGAGAGAGTACAGGGGATAGAGAGAGAGTACAGGGGATAGAGAGAGAGTACAGGGGATAGAGAGAGAGTACAGGGGATAGAGAGAGAGTACAGGGGATAGAGAGAGAGTACAGGGGATAGAGAGAGAGTACAGGGGATAGAGAGAGAGTACAGGGGATAGAGAGAGAGTACAGGGGATAGAGAGAGAGTACAGGGGATAGAGAGAGAGTACAGGGGATAGAGAGAGAGTACAGGGATAGAGAGAGAGTACAGGGGATAGAGAGAGAGTACAGGGGATAGAGAGAGAGTACAGGGGATAGAGAGAGAGTACAGGGGATAGAGAGAGAGTACAGGGGATAGAGAGAGAGTACAGGGGATAGAGAGAGAGTACAGGGGATAGAGAGAGAGTACAGGGGATTGAGAGAGAGTACAGGGGATAGAGAGAGAGTACAGGGGATAGAGAGAGAGTACAGGGGATAGAGAGAGAGTACAGGGGATAGAGAGAGAGTACAGGGGATAGAGAGAGAGTACAGGGGATAGAGAGAGAGTACAGGGGATAGTGAGAGAGTACAGGGGATAGTGAGAGAGTACAGGGGTTTGAGAGAGAGTACAGGGGTTTGAGAGAGAGTACATGGGATTGAGTGAGAGTTCAGGGGATAGAGAGCGAGTACAGGGGATTGAGAGAGATTACAGGGGATAGAGAGAGAGAGTGCAGGGGATAGAGAGAAGTATGGGGGATAACGTAAGAATGCAGGCAATAGAGAGAGTGCAGGGGATAGAGAGACAGAGAATGAAAAAGACACAAAGAGAAAGACCAAGGGAGAGAGAGAGAGAACGAGAGAGAGAAAGACAGAGAGTCATAGAGTGAAACTGTCAGAGAGAGAGAGACATAGTGAGAGAGACAGAGAGAGAAAAATAGAGAATCCTAATGGACCCAAACCCCTTCCCGTTCACTCCCACTGTACACAATCCCAATCCCAAACCCCTTCCCATTCACTCCCACTGTACACAATCCCAATCCCAAACCCCTTCCCGTTCACTCCCACTGTACACAATCCCAATGGACCCAAACCCCTTCCCGTTCACTCCCACTGTACACAATCCCAATGCCCAAACCCCTTCCCGTTCACTCCCACTGTACACAATCCCAATGGACCCAAACCCATTCCCATTCACTCCCACTGTACACAATCCCAATCCCAAACCCCTTCCCGGTCACTCCCACTGTACACAATCCCAATGGACCCAAACCCATTCCCGTTCACTCCCACTGTACACAATCCCAATCCCAAACCCCTTCCCGGTCACTCCCACTGTACACAATCCCAATCCCAATCCCCTTCCCGTTCACTCCCTTTGTACACAATCCCAATCCCAAACCCCTTCCCGTTCACTCCCACTGTACACAATCCCAATCCCAAACCCCTTCCCATTCACTCCCACTGTACACAATCCCAATCCCAAAACCCTTCCTGTTCACTCCCACTGTACACAATCCCAATCCCAAACCCCTTCCCGTTCACTCCCACTGTACACAATCCCAATCCCAAACCCCTTCCTGTTCACTCCCACTGCACACAATCCCAATCCCAAACCCCTTCCCGTTCACTCCCACTGTTCACAATCCCAATCCCAAACTTCTTCCCGTTCACTCCCACTGTACACAATCCCAATGGACCCAAACCCCTTCCCGTTCACTCGCACTGTACACAATCCCAATGGACACAAACCCCTTCCCGTTCACTCCCACTGTACACAATCCCAATCCCAAACCCCTTCCCGTTCACTCCCACTGTACACAATCCCAATCCCAAACCCCTTCCCGTTCACTCCCACTGTACACAATCCCAATCCCAAACCCCTTCCCGTTCACTTCCACTGTACACAATCCCAATGGACCCAAACCCCTTCCCATTCACTCCCACTGTACACAATCCCAATCCCAAACTCCTTCCCATTCACTCCCACTGTACACAATCCCAATCCCAGTCCCAATCCCCTTCCCGTTCACTCCCACTGTACACAAACCCAATCCCAGTCCCAATCCCCTTCCCGTTCACTCCCACTGTACACAATCCCAATCCCAAACCCCTTCCCGTTCACTCCCACTGTACACAATCCCAATCCCAAACCCCTTCCCGTTCACTCCCACTGTACACAATCCCAATCCCAAATCCCTTCCCATTCCCTCCCACTGCACACAATCCCAATCCCAAACCCCTTCCTGTTCACTCCCACTGTACACAATCCCAATCCCAAACCCCTTCCCATTCACGCCCACTGTACACAATCCCAATCCCAAACGCCTTCCCGTTCACTCCCACTGTACACAATCCCAATCCCAAACCCCTTCCCATTCACTCCCACTGTACACCATCCCAATCCCAAACCCCTTCCCTTTCACTCCCACTGGACACAATCCCAGCGGACAGACTCTCCGAGACCCGAGAAACATTGACCGGGTTGTGGTAATTGCCAAAGAAACGCACCCGCTCGTCCAATCAGCATCGCCGTCTCGAAAGGCCAATGGAGCATTCGGAGTGAGATCCAGAGCCCCCTGGTGGACGGCAGAGCGGCATTGCATGAACAAAAGCTGCTCCCCACTTGGCAGAGACGGATGAAGCCTTGACAACTAGGCCCGGGATTCAAAATGGCCACCGCACGGTACCTCGGCCTTGACATTTGAACTCCTGCGAGGTGCGTCTTGAGGCAGAGGGGATCTGAGGCCCACGGGCTGTGTAAATATTGTTCCGGGAGCCCGTGGGCCTCTCCAAAACTGTGAATCTTATGGTGAAATTTAGCCAAGGCTGCTCTCGGCCTCCTTTTGTGCTGTGTTTTGACCCACGTGTCTGATATAAATACCTGATTCTTGTATCGCTGACTCCACTGTTTTTACTGGGCTTTCTCCCCCTCGCTCTGACACTCTTTCTGTGTCAGGGATCCTCGTTCAGGGCCCTGGACAGCTATGGGCGGGTTAAGTGTCAACCGGGGCCTGACAGAGGTACAGAGAGAGATAGTGGGAGTGAGATAGAGAGAGAGAGATAGAGAGCGAGAGAGATAGAGAGAAATATAGAGAAAGGGAGAGAGAGAGGGAGAGAGATACAGAGAGGGAGACAGAGAGGGAGACAGAGAGGGAGACAGAGAGGGACAGAGAGGGACAGAGAGGGACAGAGAGAGACAGAGAGAGAGAGAGAGAGACAGAGAGAGAGAGAGACAGAGAGAGAGAGAGAGAGAGAGAGAGAGAGAGAGAGAGAGAGAGAGAGAGAGACGATTCGAGAGACAGACTGAGATCGAGACAGACTGGGAATCGAGAGACTGAGATCGAGACAGAGATCGAGACAGACTGAGATCGAGACAGACTGAGATCGAGACAGACTGGAGATCGAGACAGACTGAGATCGAGACAGACTGAGATCGAGACAGACTGAGATCGAGACAGACTGAGATCGAGACAGACTGAGATCGAGACAGACTGAGATCGGACAGACTGAGATCGAGACAGACTGAGATCGAGAGACTGAGATCGGACAGACTGAGTCGAGACAGACTGAGATCGAGACAGACTGAGATCGAGACAGACTGAGATCGAACGAGACTGAGATCGAGACAGACTGATCGACGACTGAGATCGAGACAGACTGAGATCGAGACAGACTGAGATCGAGACAGACTGAGATCGAGACAGACTGAGATCGAGACACTGAGATCGAGACAGACTGAGATCGAGACAGACTGAGATCGAGACAGACTGAGATCGAGACAGACTGAGATCGAGACAGACTGAGATCGAGACAGACTGAGATCGAGACAGACTGAGATCGAGACAGACTGAGATCGAGACAGACTGAGATCGAGACAGACTGAGATCGAGACAGACTGAGATCGAGACAGACTGAGATCGAGACAGACTGAGATCGAGACAGACTGAGATCGAGACAGACTGAGATCGAGACAGACTGAGATCGAGACAGACTGAGATCGAGACAGACTGAGATCGAGACAGACTGAGATCGAGACAGACTGAGATCGAGACAGACTGAGATCGAGACAGACTGAGATCGAGACAGACTGAGATCGAGACAGACTGAGATCGAGACAGACTGAGATCGAGACAGACTGAGATCGAGACAGACTGAGATCGAGACAGACTGAGATCGAGACAGACTGAGATCGAGACAGACTGAGATCGAGACAGACTGAGATCGAGACAGACTGAGATCGAGACAGACTGAGATCGAGACAGACTGAGATCGAGACAGACTGAGATCGAGACAGACTGAGATCGAGACAGACTGAGATCGAGACAGACTGAGATCGAGACAGACTGAGATCGAGACAGACTGAGATCGAGACAGACTGTGATCGAGACAGACTGAGATCGAGACAGACTGAGATCGAGACAGACTGAGATCGAGACAGACTGAGATCGAGACAGCACTGAGATCGAGACAGACTGAGATCGAGACAGACTGAGATCGAGACAGACTGAGATCGAGACAGACTGAGATCGAGACAGACTGAGATCGAGACAGACTGAGATCGAGACAGACTGAGATCGAGACAGACTGAGATCGAGACAGACTGAGATCGAGACAGACTGAGATCGAGACAGACTGAGATCGAGACAGACTGAGATCGAGACAGACTGAGATCGAGACAGACTGAGATCGAGACAGACAGAGAGAGGGAGAAAGACAGAGAGAGGGAGAAAGACAGAGAGAGAGAAAGAGAGACAGAGAAAGAGAGAGAGAACAGAGAGAGACAGAGATAGAGAGAGAGAGACAGAGATAGAGAGAGAGAGACAGAGACAGAGAGAGAGACAGAGACATAGGGAGAGGAATTGAGAAATTGAGACCGAGTGTGGATGTGGTAAATCTGCCAGTCTGAGTGAAGCGCCCAGGCGAGGGTGGTTGGGGTTGGGGGATTGGATGGTGAGATGGAGGGGATGGGGGAGGGTGTTGAGGGTGAGGGGGTTGGGGGGTGATGGTGTTGGGGGTGAGGGGGTTGGGGGTGAGGAGGAGGAGTGAGGGGGTGACGGGGGCGAGGGGGTTGGAGGGTGAGGGGGTTGGGGGGAGGGGTAGGGGAGGGGTTGGACAGTGAGGGTGAGGCTGTGAGGGGTTGGGGTTGGGAGGTGGGCGGTGAGGAGGAGGGGTGATGGGTGAGGGGGTGGGAGTGAGGGTGTGGGGGAGTGGGAGGGGGGGGGTTAAGGGTCTGGTGAGGGGGTTGGGGGTTGAACGGTGAGGGGTAGGGTGGTGAGGGGGTTGGGGGTGAGGGGGTTTGGGGGGGAGGGGGTTGGGGGTGAGGGGGTTGGGGGTGAGGGGGTTGGGAGTGAGGGGGTTGGGGGTGAGGGGGTTGGGGGGGGAGGGGGTTGGGGAGTGAGGGGGTTTGGGGGGGAGGGGGTTGGGGGTGAGGGGGTGAGGGTGAGGGAGGTGAGGGTGTTGTGGGGTGAGGGTGAGGGAGGTGAGGGTGAGGGGGTTGTGGGGTGAGGGTGAGGGAGGTGAGGGTGAGGGGGTTGTGGGGTGTGGGGTTTGGGGGGTGAGGAGGTGGGTGAGGGGTTGGTGTGGGGTTGGGAGGTGTGGGGGAGAGGGTGAGTAGGCTGGGGGGTGAGGAGGTGGGTTTTGGGGTGAGGGTGAGGGTGAGGTGGTTGGGGTTGGGGGCTGAGGGTGACGATGAGTGGGTTGGGGGGTGAGAGTGAGGGGGTTGGGGGTGACGGTGAGGGAGGTGAGGGTGAAGGGGTTGTGGGAGGGTGAGGCGTTTGGGGGTGAGCGTGAGGGTGAGGGAGGTGAGGGTGAAGGGGTTGTGGGGTGAGGATGAGGGGTTTGGGGTGGTGAGGGTGAGGGGGTTGGGGGGGTGAGGGTGAGCGGGTTGGGGGTGAGGGTGAGGGGGTTCTGAGGTGAGGGTGAGGGTGGTGAGGGTGAGGGGATTTGGGGGTGAGGGTTAGGTGGTTGAGTGGGGTGAGGTTGAGGGGTTTGGGTGGAGAGGGTAAGGGGTTTGTAGAGTGAGGGGGTTCTGAGGTGAGGGTGGTGAGGGTGAGGGGTTTGGGGGTGAGGGTTAGGTGTTTGAGAGGGGTGAGGGTGAGGGGTTTGGGTGGAGAGGGTGAGGGGTTCGGGGAGTGAGGGGGTTGGGGGTGAGGGGGTTGGGGGAGTGAGGGGTTTGGGAGGTGGGGGTTGGGGGGGTGAGGGTGAGGGGGTTGGTGGGTGGGGTTGGGGTGTTGGGTTTGGGGGGGTAGGGGTTGCACGTTGAGGGTGAGGGGGTTGGGGTTGAGGGTGAGGGTGTTCTGAGGTTAGGGTGAGGGGTTTTGGGGGTGAGGGTTAGGTGGTTGAGTGGGGTGAGGGTGAGGGGTTTGGGTGGAGAGGGTGAGGGGTTTGGGGAGTGAGGGAGTTCTGATGTGAGGGTGAGGGTGAGGGGTTTGGGGGCGAGGGTTAGGTGTTTGAGAGGGGTGAGGGTGAGGGGTTTGGGTGGAGAGGGTGAGGGGTTTGGGGTGATGAGGGGAAGGAGGTGAAAGGGTTGGGGGGTGAGGGGGTGGTGGTTGGACGGTGAGGGTGTTGGGGGTTTGAGGGGTTGTGGGAGGTGAGGAGGTTGGTGGTGTGGGGGTGAGGGTTTGAGGGGTTTGGGGATGTTGGGGTTGGGGGGTGGGTGTGAGGGGGTTGGGGGTGAGGGTTGGTGGTTGAGGTTGAGGGGGTTGGGGGGGTGGGAGTGAAAGTGTTGGGGGTTGGGGGGAGGGGTTTGAGGGTGAGGGTGAGGGCGTTGGAAGTGATCAGGTGGGGGTGAGGCTGAGGGGGTTGAAGGCTGGGGTTGGGGATGTGAGGGGGTTGGTGGTGAGTGTGAGGGGGTTGGGGGTGAGAGTGAGGGGATTGGGGGTGAGGGTGTGGAGTGGAGGGTGAGGGGGTTGGGGGGAGGGATTTTGTGTGTGAGGCTGAGGGAGTTGGGGAGTGAGCGGGTTGGGGGTGAGGGGGGTTGGGGGGAGGGAATTTTGGGGGGAGGGTGAGGGGGTTGGGGGAGAGGGGGGTTGGGGGTGAGGGTGAGGGGGTTGCGCGGTTAGGAAGAGGGGGTTGGGAGGGTGAGGGGGTTGGGGGTGAGGGGTTTGGGGGATGAGGGTTGGGGGTGAGGGTGAGGGTGAGGACATTGGAAGCGATCAGGTGGGGGTGAGGGTGTTGGGGGTTTGGGATGTGAGGGTGAGGTGGTTGGGGGTGAGACTGAGGGGTTTGTGGGGTGAGGATGAGGGGATTGGGGGTGAGGGTGTGGAGTGAAGCGTGAGGGTGAGGGGGTTGGGGGTGAGGGGGTTGGGGGGAGGGATTTTGGGGGTGAGGGTGAGGGGAATGGGGAGTGAGCGGGTTGAGGGTGAGGGGGTTGGGGGGAGGGATTTTGGGGTGAAGGTGAGGGGGTTGCGCGGTTAGGATGAGGGGGTTGGGAGGGTGAGGGGGTTGGTGGGTGGGGTTGGGGGTTGGGGCTGGGGGGTAGGGGTTGCACGTTGAGGGTGAGGGGGATGGGGTTGAGGGTGAGGGGGTTGGGGTTGAGGGTGAGGGGTTTTGGGGGTCAGGGTTAGGTGGTTGAGTGGGGTGAGGGTGAGGGGTTTGGGTGGAGAGGGTGAGGGGTTTGGGGAGTGAGGGTTAGGTGGTTGAGTGGGGTGAGGGTGAGGGGTTTGGGTGGAGAGGGTGAGGGGTTTGGGGAGTGATGGGTTTCTGATGTGAGGGTGAGGGTGAGGGGTTTGGGGGCGAGGGTTAGTTGGTTGAGTGGGGTGAGGGGTTTGGGTGGAGCGGGTGAGGGGTTTGGGGAGTGAGGGGGTTTGGGTGAGGGGGTTGGGGGTGAGGGTGAGGCAGTTGGGAGGTGGGGATTGTGGGGTGATGGGTGAGGGTTGGTGGAGTGAGTGGGTTAGGGGGTGGGGGTTGGAGGGTGAGGATGAGGGGGTTGGAGGTGGGGGTTGGACATTGAGGGTGAGGGGGTTGGGGGATGAGTTGAGGGGGTTGGGGGGTGACTTGAGGGGGTTGGGGGTTAATGGTGAGGGGGTTGTGGGGTGAGGGTGAGGGGTTTGGGGGGTTGAGGGGAAGGAGGTGAAAGGGTTGGGGGGTGAGGGGGTGGTGGTTGGACGGTGAGGGTGTTGGGGGTTTGAGGGGTTGTGGGAGGTGAGGAGGTTGGTGGTGTGGGGGTGAGTGTTTGAGGGGTTTGGGGATGAGGGTGTTGGGGGTGGGTGTGAGGGGGTTTGGGGTGAGGGTTAGCGGTTGAGGTTGAGGGGGTTGGGGGGTGGGAGTGAGAGTGTTGGGTGTTGGGGGAGAGGTTTGAGGGTGAGGGTGAGGGCGTTGGAAGTGATCAGCTGGGGGTGAGTGTCAGGTGGTTGGGGGTGAGAGTGAGGGGTTTGGGGAGTGAGGGTGGGGAGTGAAGCGTGAGGGTGAGGGGGTTGGGGGGTGGGTTTTGGGGGTGAGGGTGAGGGGGTTGAGGATTGAGGGGGTTGTGGGTGAGGGTGTTGGGGTGAGGGGGTTGGGGAATGAGGGTGGGGGGTGAGGGTGAGGGTGTTGGGGGTGAGGGTTGGGGGTGAGTGTGAGGGGGTTGGGAATGAGGGTTGGGGGTGAGGGTGAGGGGGTTGGGGATGAGGGTTGGGGGTGAGGGTGAGGGGGTTGGGGGTGAGGGGGTTGGGGGTGAGTGTGAGGGGGTTGGCGATGAGGGTTGGGGGTGAGTGTGAGGGGGTTGGGGATGAGGGTTGGGGGTGAGTGTGAGGGGGTTGGGGATGAGGGTTGTGGTGCTGGGGTTGTGGGGTGAGGGGTGAGGGTTGGGGAAGTGAGGGGGTTGGTGGTGAGGGGGTTGGGGATGAGGGTGAGGGGGTTGGGGATGAGGGTTGGGGGTGAGTGTGAGGGGGTTGGGGATGAGGGTTGTGGTGCTGGGGTTGTGGGGTGAGGGGTGAGGGTTGGGGAAGTGAGGGGGTTGGTGGTGAGGGGGTTGGGGATGAGGGTGAGGGGGTTGGGGATGAGGGTTGGGGGTGAGTGTGAGGGGGTTGGGGGTGAGGGTTGGGGTGCTGGGGTTGTGGGGTGAGGGGTGAGGGTTGGGGAAGTGAGGGGGTTGGTGGTGAGGGGGTTGGGGATGAGGGTGAGGGGGTTGGGGGTGAGGGTTGGGGTGCTGGGGTTGTGGGATTGTGGGGTTGTGAGTTGAGGGGTGAGGGTTGGGGGAGTGAGGGGGTTGGGGGTGAGGGGGTTGGGTGTGAGGGTGAGAGGGTTGCGCGGTTAGGATGAGGGGGTTGGGGGGGTGAGGGAGAGGGGGTTGGTGGGTGGGGTTGTTAGGTGGGGTTGGGGGGTAGGGGTTGCACGTTGAGGGTGAGGGGGTTGGGGGTGAGGGTGAGAGGGTTGCGCGGTTAGGATGAGGGGGTTGGGAGGGTGAGGGGGTTGGGGGGTGAGGTGACGGGGTTGGGGTTGTGGGGGTTGGACGGTGAGGGGGTTTCGGGTGGTGAGGTGAAGGGGGCGAGTGTGTGAGGGAGGGGGTGAGGGTGAAAGGGTGGGGGTGAGGATGAGGGGGTTGGGGGGTGAGGGATGGGTGGGTGGTGTTGAGGGTTAGAGGGTTGGGGCGGTGAGGGGGTTGACGGGTTTGGACGGTGAGGGGTTTGGGCGGTTGGGGGGGGTGAGGTGGAGGGGGTAAAACGGTTGGGGGTTGAGGGGGTGGTGGTTGGACGGTGAGGGTTTGAGGGGTTTGGGGATGAGGCGGTTGGGGGGGTGGATGTGAGGGGGTTGGGGGAGGGGTTTGGGGGTGGGGGTGAGGGGGTTGGGGGTGGGGGTGAGGGTGTTGGGGGGTTAGGTTGAGGGGCTTGGGGGGTGGGTGTGAGGGAGTTGAGGGTGAGGGTGAGGGGGTTGGGGGTGGGTGTGAGGGTGTTGGGGGAGGGGGTTGGGGGTGAGGGTTGGTGGTTGAGGTTGAGGGGGTTGGGGGGTGGGTGTGAGGGTGTTGGGGGGTGAGAGTTGGTGGTTGAGGTTGAGGGGTTTGGGGGATGGGAGTGAGAGTGTTGGTGGTTGGGGGGAGGGGTTTGAGGGTGAGGGTGAGGGCGTTGGAAGTGATCAGGTGGGGATGAGGGTGAGGGGGTTGGGCGGAGGGGTTGGGGATTGGGGGCAGGGGTTTGGGTTGGGGTGGGGATGGGGGGTTGGGGGGTTGGGGGTGAGGGTGAGGGGATTGGGGGGTGAGGGGTGAGGGTGAGGGTGTTGGGGGTGAGGGGGTTGGGGGTGAGGGGGTTGGGGCTGAGGGTGAGGGGGTTGGGAGTGAGGGTTAGGTAGTTGAGGGGGGTGAGGGTGAGGGGTTTGGGTGGAGAGGGTGAGGGGTTTGGGGGGTTGGAGGGTGAGGGGGTTGAGGGTGAGGGTGTTGTGGGTGAGGGTGTTGGGGGTTGGAGGTGAGGGTGAGGCGGTTGAGGGTGAGGCGGTTGAGGGTGAGGCGGTTGGGGGTGAGGGTGTTGGGGGTGAGTGGGTTGGGGGTGACGGGGTTGGGGCTGAGGGTGAGAGGGTTGGGGGGGTGAGGGGGTTGTGGGGTGAGGGTTAGGTGGTTGAGGGGTGTGAGGGTGAGGGGTTTGGGTGGAGAGGGTGAGGGGTTTGGGGAGTGAGGGGGTTGGGGTGAGGGGGTTGGGGGTGTGGGGTGAGGGGTGAGGCGGTTGGGGGAGTGAGGGATGAGGGTGAGGGGGTGGGGGATGAGGTTGAGGGGGTTGGGGGGTGATGGATGAGGGTGAGGGGGTTGGGGGTGAGGATGAGGGGGTTGGGGGGTGAGGATGAGGGGGTTGGGTGTGCGGTTGGGGGTGGGGGTTGGACGTTGAGGGTGAGGAGGTTGGGGGATGAGGTTAGGGGGTTGTGGGGTGAGGGTGAGGTGGTCGGGGGTGAGGGTGAGGGCGCTGGGGTTGTGGGGGTTGGGGGGGTGAGGGTGAGGGTGTTGGGGTGTGAGGGTGAGGGGTTTGGGTGTTGAGGGTGAGGGTGTTGAGGGTGAGGGTGAGGGGGTTGAGGGTGAGGGTGAGAGGTTTGGGGATGAGGGTGAGGGGGTTTGCGGGATGAGTTGAGGGGTTTGGGGATGAGGGGGTGAGGGTTAAGGTGAGGGGGTTGCGGGATGAGGGTGAGGGAGTTGGAGGATAAGGGTTGAGGGTGAAGGTGAGGGGGTTGGGTGGTGAAGGGGTTTGAGGGTGAGGGGGTTGGAGGGTGAGGGTGAGGGGGTTTGAGGGTGAGGGGGTTTGGGGGTGAGGGTGAGGTGATTGGGGAGGTGAGGATGAGAGATTTGGGGGTGGGGTTGGGTGGTGGGTGTTGGGGGCTGGGGGTTGGACGTTGAGGGTGAGGGGGTTGGGGGAGAGTTGAGGGGGTTGGGGGGTAAGGGTGAGGGGGTTGTGGGGTGAGGGTGAGGGTGAGGGTGCTGGGGTTGTGGGGTGAGGGTAAGGGGGTTGGGGGTGAGGGTGGGGAGGTTGGGGGTGTGAGGCTGAGGGGTTATGGGGGTGAGGGTAAGGGGGTTGGGGGTGAGGGTGGGGAGGATGGGGGTGTGAGGCTGAGGGGTTATGGGGGTGAGGGTGAGGGAGTTGGGGGGGTGAGGGTGAGGGTGAGGGTGCTGGGGTTGTCGGGTGAGGGTAAGGGGGTTGGAGGGGTGAGAGTGGGAAGGTTGGGGGTGTGAGGCTGAGGGGTTATGGGGGTGAGGGTGAGGGAATTGGGGGTGTGAGGGTGAAGGGTTTGGGGGGTGAGGTTGAGGGTGAGGGGTTGAGGTGAGGGGGTTGGTGGAGTGGGGGTGGAGAGGGTTAGGGATGAGGGTGAGGGGGTTGAGGGTGAGGGGGTTGGTGGAGTGGGAGTGAGGGGGTTAGGGATGAGGGTGAGGGGGTGAGGGTGAGGGGGATGAGGCTGAGGGGGTTGAGGGTGAGGGGGCTGAGGGTGAGGGTGAGGGGGTTGGTGGTGTGGGGGTGAGGGGGTTAGCGATGAGGGTGAGGGGGGTGAGGGTGAGGGGCTTGAGGGTGAGGGGGTTGAGGGTGAGGGGGTTGGGGGGTGAGGTTGAGGGGATTGGTGGAGTGGGGGTGAGGGGGTGAGGGTGAGGGTGTTGGTAGAGTTGGGGTGAGGGTGAAGGGTTTGAAGGGTGAGGGTGAGGGGTGAGGGTGAGGGGGGTGATGGAGTGGGGTGAGGGTGATGGGGGTTGAGGGGTGTGGGTGAGGGGTTGGTGGAGTGGGGGTGAGGTTGAGGGGATTGGTGGAGTGGGGGTGAGGGGGTGAGGGTGAGGATGTTGGTAGAGTGGGGGTGAGGGTGAGGGGGTTGAGGGGTGAGGGTGAGGGTGTGGGGGTCAGGGTGAGGAGGTGAGGGTGAGGGGGTTGAGGGGTGAGGGTGAGGGGATTGAGGGGTGAGTGTGAAGGGGTGAGGGTGAGGGGGTTGAGGGGTGAGGGTGAGGGGGTTGAGGGGTGAGGGTGAGGGGGTGTGGGTCAGGGTGAGTGGGTGAGGGTGAGGGGGTTGAGGGGTGAGGGTGAGGGGGTTGAGGGGTGAGGGTTAGGGGATGAGGGTGAGGGGGTTGGGTGAGGGGGTGAGGGGTGAGGGTGAGGGGGTTGAGGGGTGAAGGTGAGGGGGTGAGGGTGAGGGGGTTGAGGGGTGAGGGTGAGGGGGTTGAGGGGTGAGGGTGAGGGGATGAGGGTGAGGGGGTTGAGGGGTGAGGGTGAGGGGGTTGAGGGGTGAGGGTGAGGGGGTTGAGGGGTGAGGGTTAGGGGATGAGGGTGAGGGGGTTGGGTGAGGGGTGAGGGGTGAGGGGTGAGGGTGAGGGGGTTGAGGGGTGAAGGTGAGGGGGTGAGGGTGAGGGGGTTGAGGGGTGAGGGTGAGGGGGTGAGGGTGAGGGGGTTGAGGGGTGAGGGTGAGGGGGTTGGTGGAGTGGGGGTGAGGGTGAGAGGGTGGGGGTGAGGGGGTTGAGGGGTGAGGGTGAGGGGGTGAGGGTGAGGGGGATGAGGCTGAGGGGGTTGAGGGTGAGGGGGCTGAGGGTGAGGGTGAGGGGGTTGGTGGTGTGGGGGTGAGGGGGTTAGCGATGAGGGTGAGGGGGGTGAGGGTGAGGGGGTTGAGGGTGAGGGGGTTGAGGGTGAGGGGGTTGGGGGGTGAGGTTGAGGGGATTGGTGGAGTGGGGGTGAGGGGGTGAGGGTGAGGGTGTTGGTAGAGTGGGGGTGAGGGTGAGGGGTTTGAAGGGTGAGGGTGAGGGGTGAGGGTGAGGGGGGTGATGGAGTGGGGTGAGGGTGAGGGGGTTGAGGGGTGTGGGTGAGGGGTTGGTGGAGTGGGGGTGAGGTTGAGGGGATTGGTGGAGTGGGGGTGAGGGGGTGAGGGTGAGGATGTTGGTAGAGTGGGGGTGAGGGTGAGGGGTTTGAAGGGTGAGGGTGAGGGGTGAGGGTGAGGGGGATGATGGAGTGGGGTGAGGGTGAGGGGGTTGAGGGGTGAGGGTGAGGGGTTGGTGGAGTGGGGGTGAGGGTGAGGGGGTTGGTGGAGTGGGGGTGAGGGTGAGGGGGTTGAGGGGTGAGGGTGAGGGTGTGTGGGTCAGGGTGAGGAGGTGAGGGTGAGGGGGTTGAGGGGTGAGGGTGAGGGGATTGAGGGGTGAGTGTGAGGGGGTGAGGGTGAGGGGGTTGAGGGGTGAGGGTGAGGGGGTTGAGGGGTGAGGGTGAGGGGGTGAGGGTCAGGGTGAGGGGGTGAGGGTGAGGGGGTTGAGGGGTGAGGGTGAGGGGGTTGAGGGGTGAGGGTTAGGGGATGAGGGTGAGGGGGTTGGGTGAGGGGTGAGGGGTGAGGGGTGAGGGTGAGGGGGTTGAGGGGTGAAGGTGAGGGGGTGAGGGTGAGGGGGTTGAGGGGTGAGGGTGAGGGGGTTGAGGGGTGAGGGTGAGGGGGTGAGGGTGAGGGGGTTGAGGGGTGAGGGTGAGGGGGTTGAGGGGTGAGGGTGAGGGGGTTGAGGGGTGAGGGTTAGGGGATGAGGGTGAGGGGGTTGGGTGAGGGGTGAGGGGTGAGGGGATTGAGGGGTGAGTGTGAGGGGGTGAGGGTGAGGGGGTTGAGGGGTGAGGGTGAGGGGGTTGAGGGGTGAGGGTGAGGGGGTGAGGGTCAGGGTGAGGGGGTGAGGGTGAGGGGGTTGAGGGGTGAGGGTGAGGGGGTTGAGGGGTGAGGGTTAGGGGATGAGGGTGAGGGGGTTGGGTGAGGGGTGAGGGGTGAGGGGTGAGGGTGAGGGGGTTGAGGGGTGAAGGTGAGGGGGTGAGGGTGAGGGGGTTGAGGGGTGAGGGTGAGGGGGTTGAGGGGTGAGGGTGAGGGGGTGAGGGTGAGGGGGTTGAGGGGTGAGGGTGAGGGGGTTGAGGGGTGAGGGTGAGGGGGTTGAGGGGTGAGGGTTAGGGGATGAGGGTGAGGGGGTTGGGTGAGGGGTGAGGGGTGAGGGGTGAGGGTGAGGGGGTTGAGGGGTGAAGGTGAGGGGGTGAGGGTGAGGGGGTTGAGGGGTGAGGGTGAGGGGGTGAGGGTGAGGGGGTTGAGGGGTGAGGGTGAGGGGGTTGGTGGAGTGGGGGTGAGGGTGAGAGGGTGGGGGTGAGGGGGTTGAGGGGTGAGGGTGAGGGGGTTGAGCGGTGAGGGTGAGGGGGTGAGGGTGAGTGGGTTGAGGGGTGAGGGTGAGGGGGTTGAGGGGTGAGGGTGAGGGGGTTGAGGGGTGAGGGTGAGGGGGTTGAGGGGTGAGGGTGAGGGGGTTGAGGGGGTTGGGTGAGGGGTGATGGTGAGGGGGTGAGGGGGTGAGGGTGAGGGGTGAGGGTGAGGGGGTTGAGGGGTGAGGGTGAGGGGGTGAGGGTGAAGGGGTGAGGGTGAGGGGGTTGAGGGGTGAGGGTGAGGGGGTTGAGGGGTGAGGGTGAGGGGGTTGAGGGGTGAGGGGGTGAGGTTGTGGGGTGAGGGTGAGGGGCTGGGGGTGAGGGGGTTGGGTGAGGGGGTGAGGGTGAGGGTGTTGAGGGGTGAGTGTGAGGGTGAGGGGTGAGGGTGAGGGGGTGAGGGTGTTGAGGGGTGAGTGTGAGGGTGAGGGGTGAGGGTGAGGGGGTGAGGGTGTTGAGGGGTGAGTGTGAGGGTGAGGGGGTGAGGGGTGAGGGTGAGGGGGTTGGGTGAGGGGGTGAGGGTGAGGGGGTGAGGGTGAGGGGTGAGGGTGAGGGGGTGAGGGTGAGGGGGTGAGGGTGAGGGGTGAGGGTGAGGGGGTTGGGTGAGGGTTTGGGGGTGAGGGTGAGGGTGAGGGGGTTGCGTGAGGGGGTGAGGGTGAGGGGGTGAGGGTGTTGAGGGGTGAGTGTGAGGGTGAGGGGTGAGGGTGAGGGGGCGAGGGTGAGCGGGTTGAGGGGTGAGGGTGAGGGGGTGAGGGGTGAGTGTGAGGGGGTGAGGGGTGAGTGTGAGGGGGTGAGTGTGAGGGGGTGAGGGTGAGGGTGAGGGGGTGAGGGTGAGGGGGTGAGGGTGTTGAGGGGTGAGTGTGAGGGTGAGGGGTGAGGGTGAGGGGGCGAGGGTGAGGGGCTTGAGGGGTGAGGGTGAGCGGGTTGAGGGGTGAGGGTGAGGGGGTGAGGGGTGAGTGTGAGGTGGTGAGGGGTGAGTGTGAGGGGGTTGGGGGGGGTGAGGGTGAGGGTGAGGGGGTGTGGGTGAGGGGGTTGGGGGGGTGAGGGTGAGGGGGTGGGGGTGAGGGTGAGGGTGAGGGTGAGGGTGAGGGGTGAGGGTGAGGGTGAGGGTGAGGGTGAGGGGTGAGGGTGAGGGTGAGGGGGTGAGGGTGAGGGGTGAGGGTGAGGGTGAGGGGGTGAGGGTGAGGGGGTGAGGGTGAGGGTGAGGGTGAGGGTGAGGGTGAGGGGTGAGGGTGAGGGGTGAGGGTGAGGGTGAGGGTGAGGGGGTGAGGGTGAGGGGGTGAGGGTGAGGGTGAGGGGGTGAGGGTGAGGGTGAGGGTGTGAGGGGTGAGGGTGAGGGGGTGAGGGTGAGGGTGTGAGGGTGAGGGTGAGGGTGAGGGTGAGGGGGTGAGGGTGAGGGTGAGGGGGTGAGGGTGAGGGTGAGGGTGAGGGTGAGGGGGTGAGGGTGAGGGTGAGGGTGAGGGGGTGAGGGTGAGGGGGTGAGGGTGAGGGGGTGAGGGTGAGGGTGAGGGTGAGGGGTGAGGGGGTGAGGGTGAGGGTGAGGGTGAGGGGGTGAGGGTGAGGGGGTGAGGGTGAGGGGGTGAGGGTGAGGGGTGAGGGTGAGGGTGAGGGTGAGGGGGTGAGGGGTGAGGGTGAGGGTGAGGGGTGAGGGTGAGGGTGAGGGTGAGGGGGTGAGGGTGAGGGGGTGAGGGTGAGGGTGAGGGTGAGGGTGAGGGGGTGAGGGTGAGGGTGAGGGTGAGGGGTGAGGGGGGGTGAGGGGGTGAGGGTGAGGGGGTTTGGGGATGAGGTTGGGGGATGGACGGTCCAGAGGCCCAGGACACGGAGCAGTGACCTCTCCTTACCCACAGGACCACCTGAGGCCACAGGGGATGTTGGGCCGTGGGGGAAGGGATCCCCCCTTGCCTTGGGGCACTGGCCGATGGTGGGCCGGCCAGGAGTGGGGGCGGGGCTGGGGGGGGGGCGGGGCTGGTGGGGTGGGGGTGGGGCAGTGTTTTGCCCAATTGCAGAGCTCGTTCTAGGCCAATCGATTCTGGCCAATGGAGAGAGGGGGCCAACTGGGGGTGGGGGGGGGGTGGGGGGCTTCGAATCTGGTCAATCTATTCTGGCCAATGAGGGGGCAGGTTCTAGCCAAGTGGCGATTGGGTTGTGACCAATGGGGGGGGGGGCTGCAGAACAAAAGGCCCCTCCCCCTCACCCCTCCCCAGTTAAAGGGAAGGTTATTAATGGCCCCCCCTCCCCCTCCCAATCCTGCTCTTGTTTGTTCCTCTGTTCATCAGACCAGCTACAGCTCAGGTACAGGGGAGGGGGCACAGTCGGCGAGGGAGGGAGGGAGGGAGGGAGGGAGAGGGGGCACACAGTTGGCGAGGGAGGGAGGGAGGGAGGGAGGGAGGGAGGTTGCACAGTCGCCGAGGGAGGGAGGGAGAGGGGGCACACAGTCGGCGAGGGAGGGAGGGAGAGGGGGCACACAGTCGGTGAGGGAGGGAGAGGGGGCACACAGTCGACGAGGGAGGGAGGGAGGGAGGGAGGGAGGTTGCACAGTCGCCGAGGGAGGGAGGGAGAGGGGGCACACAGTCGGCGAGGGAGGGAGAGGGGGCACACAGTCGGTGAGGGAGGGAGAGGGGGCACACAGTCGGCGAGGGAGGGAGGGAGAGGGGGCACACAGTCGGTGAGGGAGGGAGAGGGGGCACACAGTCGGCGAGGGAGGGAGGGAGAGGGCGCACACAGTCGGCGAGGGAGGGAGGGAGAGGGCGCACACAGTCGGGGAGGGAAGGAGAGGGCGCACACAGTCGGCGAGGGAGGGAGGGAGAGGGCGCACACAGTCGGCGAGGGAGGGAGGGAGGGAGAGGGCGCACACAGTCGGCGAGGGAGGGAGGGAGAGGGGGCACACAGTCGGCGAGGGAGGGAGAGGGGGCACACAGTCGGCGAGGGAGGGAGGGAGGGAGAGGGGGCACACAGTCGGCGAGGGAGGACGGGGGGAACTCAGTCGGTGAGGGAGGGAGGGTGTACACAGTCGGCAAGGGAGGAAGGGAGGGGGCCACACAGTCGGCAAGGGAGGGAGGGAGGGGGTCACACAGTAGGCGGGCGAGGGAGGGAGGGGGGGGCACACAGTCGGCGGGCGAGGGAGGGAGGGGGGGGCACACAGTCGGCAGGCGAGGGAGGGGCACACAGTCGGCGAGCGAGGGAGGGAGGGGCACACAGTCGGCGAGGGAGGGAGGAAGGGAGGGGGTACACAGTCGGCGAGGGAGGGAGGGGGCACACAGTTGGCGAGGGAGGGGCACACAGTCAGCGAGGGAGCGAAGGAGGGGGCACAGTCGGCGAGGGAGGGAGGGGGCACACAGTTGGCGAGGGAGGGGCACACAGTCAGCGAGGGAGCGAAGGAGGGGGCACAGTCGGCGAGGGAGGGGGGCACACAGTCGGCGAGGGAGGAGCTCACAGTCGGCAAGGGAGCGAGGGGGGGCACACAGTCGGCGAGGGAGGGAGAGGAATACACAGTCGGCGAGGGAGGGAGTGGAAGCACACAGTCGGCGAGGGAGGGGGGCACGCAGTCGGCGAGGGAGGGGGTACACAGAGTCGACGAGGGAGGGAGGGAGGGGCAAACAGTCAGCGAGGGAGGGAGGAAGGGAGGGGGCACACAGTCAGCGAGGGAGGGAAGGAGGGGGGCAAACGGTCGGCGAGGGAGGGAGGGGGGCACACAGTCGGCGAGGAAGGGAGGGGGGCACACAGTCGGCGAGGGAGGGGGGCACACAGTCGGCGAGGGAGGGGGGCACACAGTCGGCGAGGGAGGGGGGCACACAGTCGGCGAGGGAGGGGGGCACACAGTCGGCGAGGGAGGGGGGCACACAGTCGGCGAGCGAGCGAGGGAGGGAATGGGTACACACAGTCGGTGAGGGAGGGAGGGAGGTTGCACAGTTGGCGAGGGGGGGGGAGTGAGCAGACTCGGGGAGGGAGGGAGCTGGGTTGAGGGTAGGGGGCAGGAGAAGGGGGAGGGGTTATTGTAAAAATAGACAAAGTAATCGATTCTGATTTTTCCACCCACCCCCTGTAACCCCCCAGGGCCCTGTCAGGCACACAGATGACCCCCCAACGTACTTACCCACCCGCCTGCAGCCCCTCCCCCGCCCCCCGTTCGGCCGCCAAGCCGGCGCCGGGGGGGGTCCCGGAGGGAGGTGCCGCGGCCCCCGGACTCCACGTCTGGCAGTGCTGGCACCCCCGGATCTGCGGCCCCTCCCTGACCAGCCACTGCCCGCTGGGACGCCGGTGCTCCAGCCAACACACCCACTACCCCTACCACTGGCAGCTGCTCAGGCGACGCCCCAGCCAGTGGATCAGCCTCCCGGACCTGGCCCAGCACCAACTGGAGCGCCTGTACTGCGCCGGGGCTTCGAGGGCCAAGCTGGGCCGCAGGTAAGGCCCCTCTACCCCCCAGCGCCCTGTGTTACTGACTGTATCTCTACTGGTGTTAATCCAGCTCCCTCACACTGTCACACAGTAACCCCACCACCCCCAGCTCCCTGTGTTACTGACTGTATCTCTACTGGTGTTAATCCAGCTCCCTCACACTTTCACACAGTAACCCCACTTCCCCCAGCGCCCTGTGTTACTGACTGTATCTCTGCTGGTGTTAATCCAGCTCCCTCACACTAACACTCAGTAACCCCTCTCCCCACAGCGCCCTGTGTAACTGACTGTATCTCTACTGATGTTAATCCAGCTCCCTCACACTGTCACTCAGTAACCCCTCTCCCCCCAGCGCCCTGTGTACTGACTGTACCTCTACTGATGTTAATCCAGCTCCCTCACACTGTCACTCAGTAACCCCTCTCCCCCAGCTCCCTGTGTTACTGACTGTATCTCTACTGATGTTAATCCAGCTCCCTCACACTGTCACTCAGTAACCCCTCTCCCCCCAGCGCCCTGTGTTACTGACTGTATCTCTACTGATGTTAATCCAGCTCCCTCACACTGTCACTCAGTAACCCCTCTCCCCCCCAGCGCCCTGTGTTACTGACTGTATCTCTACTGATGTTAATCCAGCTCCCTCACACTGTCACTCAGTAACCCCTCTCCCCCCAGCTCCCTGTGTTACTGACTGTATCTCTACTGATGTTAATCCAACTCCCTCACACTGTCACTCAGTAACCCCTCTACCCCCAGCACCCTGTGTTACTGACTCTATCTGTACTGCTGTTAATCCATCCCACACGCACTGTCACACAGTAACCCCTCTCCCACCAGCGCCCTGTGTTACTGACTGTATCTCTACTGAGGTTAACCAGCTCCCTCACACTGTCACTCAGTAACCCCTCTCCCACCAGTGCCCTGTGTTTCTGACTGTGTCTCTACTGATGTTAATCCAGCTCCCTTACACTGTCACTCAGTAAATCATCTCCCCTTAGCACCCTGTGTTACTGACTGTACCTCTACTGATGTTAATCCAGCTCCCTCACACTGTCATTCAGTAACCGCTCTCCCCCAATACCCTGTGTTACTGACTGTATCTCTACTAATGTTAATCAAGCTCCCTTACACTGTCACTCAGTAACCCCTCTCCCTCCAGCGCCCTGTGTTACTGACTGTATCTCTACTGATGTTAATCCAGCTCCCTCACACTGTCACTCAGTAACCCCTCTCCCCCCAGCACCCTGTTTTACTGACTGTCTCTCTACTGAAGTTAATCCAGCTCCCTCACACTGTCACTCAGTAACCCCTCTCCCCCCAGCGCCCTGTGTTACTGACTGTATCTCTACTGATGTTAATCCAGCTCCCTCACACTGTCACTCAGTAACCCCTCTCCCCCCAGCGCACACGGTTTGCTGACTGTATCTCTACTGATGTTAATCCAGCTCCCTCACACTGTCCCTCGGTAACCCCTCACCCCCAGAGCCCTGTGTTACTGACTGTATCTCTACTGATGTTAATCCAGCTCCCTCACGCTGTCACTCAGTAACCCCTCTCCCCCCAGCGCCCTGTGTTACTGACTGTACCTCTACTGATGTTAATCCAGCTCCCTCACACTGTCACTCAGTAACCCCTCTCCCCCAGCTCCCTGTGTTACTGACTGTATCTCTACTGATGTTAATCCAGCTCCCTCGCACTGTCACTCAGTAACCCCTCTCCCCCAGCGCCCTGTGTTACTGACTGTATCTCTACTGATGTTAATCTAGCTCCCTCACACTGTCACTCAGTAACCCCTCTCCCCACAGCGCCCTGTGTTACTGACTGTATATCTACTGATGTTAATCCAGTTCCCTCACACTGTCACTCAGTTACCCCTTCCCCCCGCGCACTGTTACTGACTGTATCTCTACTGATTTTAAGCCAGTTCCCTCACACTGTCACTCAGTAACCCCTCTCCGCCCAGTGCCCTGTGTTACTGACTCTACCTGTACTGCTGTTAATCCATCCCACACGCACTGTCACTCAGTAACACCTCTCCACCAGCGCCCTGTGTTACTGACTGTATCGCTACTGATGTTAATCCAGCTCCCTCACACTGTCATTCAGTAACCCCTCTCCCATCAGCTGCGCTGTGTTTCCGACTGTATCTTTACTGATGTTAATCCAGATCCCTCACACTGTCACTCAGTAACCCCTCTCCTCCCAGCGCCCTGTGTTACTGACTGTATCTCTACTGATGTTAATCCAGCTCCCTCACACTGTCACTCAGTAACCCCTCTCCCCCCAGCGCGCTGTGTTACTGACTGTATCTACTGATGTTAATCCAGCTCCCTCACACTGTCACTCAGTAAATCATCTCCCCTCAGCACCCTGTGTTACTGACTGTATCTCTACTGATGTTAATCCAGCTCCCTCACACTGTCAGTCAGTAAACCCACTCCCACCAGTGCCCTGTGTTACTGACTGTATCTCTACTGATGTTAATCCAGCTCCCTCACACTGTCACTCAGTAACCCCTCTCCCCCAGCGCCCTGTGTTACTGACTGTATCTCTACTGATGTTAATCCAGCTCCCTCACACTGTCACTCAGTAACCCCTCTCCCCCAGCGCCCTGTGTTACTGACTGTATCTCTACTGGTGTTAATCCAGCTCCCTCACACTGTCACTCAGTAACCCCTCTCCCCCAGCGCCCTGTGTTACTGACTGTATCTCTACTGATGTTAATCCAGCTCCCTCACACTGTCACTCAGTAACCCCTCTCCCCCAGCGCCCTGTGTTACTGACTGTATCTCTACTGATGTTAATCCAGCTCCCTCACACTGTCACTCAGTAACACCTCTCCCCCAGCGCCCTGTGTTACTGACTGTATCTCTACTGATGTTAATCCAGCTCCCTCACACTGTCACTCAGTAACCCCTCTCCCCCCAGCGCCCTGTGTTACTGACTGTATCTCTACTGATGTTAATCCAGCTCCCTCACATTGTCACTCAGTAACCCTCTCCCCCCAGAGCCCTGTGTTACTGACTGTATCTCGACAGATGTTAATCCATTTCCCTCACACTGTCACTCAGTAACCCCTCACCCACCAGCGCACACGGTTTGCTGACTGTTTCTCTACTGATGTTAATCCAGCTCCCTCACACTGTCACTCAGTAACCCCTCTCCCCCAGCGCCCTGTGTTACTGACTGTATCTCTACTGATGTTAATCCAGCTCCCTCACACTGTCACTCAGTAACCCCTCTCCCCCAGTGCCCTGTGTTACTGACTGTATCTCTACTGATGTTAATCCAGCTCCCTCACACTGTCACTCAGTAACCCCTCTCCCCCCAGCGCCCTGTGTTACTGACTGTATCTCTACTGATGTTAATCCAGCTCCCTCACACTGTCACTCAGTAACCCCTCTCCCCCAGCGCCCTGTGTTACTGACTGTATCTCTACTGATGTTAATCCAGCTCCCTCACACTGTCACTCAGTAACCCCTCTCCCCCAGCGCCCTGTGTTACTGACTGTATCTCTACTGATGTTAATCCAGCTCCCTCACACTGTCACTCAGTAACCCCTCTCCCCCCAGCGCCCTGTGTTACTGACTGTATCTCTACTGATGTTAATCCAGCTCCCTCACACTGTCACTCAGTAACCCCTCTCCCCCCAGCGCCCTGTGTTACTGACTGTATCTCTACTGATGTTAATCCAGCTCCCTCACACTGTCACTCAGTAACCCCCCCTCTATCTCTTTTGTTCCCCCCGCCCTCCTCTTCCCTCCCCAGCTCCTCCGAGCCCTGCGTCTTGGACCTGGACGGCTACCGAGTTGAGTCACTCGAGTTTGAGCGCTGGAGGCGCCTCTCTTCTCCGGAGTCTCCCGAGGAGTGCCCTCAGCTCTTCACCCGCTGGAGGACCTACCGTGATGTGGAGGGCCGCTGGCTCCCCTACGAGGAGGTGAGCGAGGGTGGGGGGGGTGGGTAGAGAGGCGGACGCGCAGTCAGAGCTGCTGGCACCGGGAGGCGCTGAGGGATCCGGGCGTCCCGTTGCACAGATCGGGAACAGGTCGCTACGCCAAAGCAGGCGGTGGGGTGGGGTGGGTGGCGTTCGGGGAGGCAAATGGAGCGTCCGTGTTCCTTGCGAAGGGGGGAGTGGTGGCTGGGGGAGATGGAGTGTGAACGCCGGGAATTTGGGCTGCAGCTGTACTGGCGTTTCCGCAGCCGGAGTACTCCGCAGAGTTTTTTTTGGCCCCCCTCGCTTTCGGAGGTCTGCCCTCCCTTCGGGTGAGGCGGGTTGGCGGGCTGGTTGATCTAGAATGAGGTTGGTGGGGTGGCACAGTTTCACAATGAGGGGTTATTAACGACCCAACACCCGCGCCCACTGGTAGTTGACAGCGAGGCGAGAGTAGGCCGGGAGCCTGAGGCTTAGTGTTGGATTGAACGTCCTGTGTGTGTCTCTCTTGATCCCCCAACCCCTTCTCCCCGCCTCGGTCAACAGCCTTTGGCTACGGAGATTGAAGCTTCCTTTCTGCAGAAGCACAAGCGTTTCCATTTTGCGTTGGATGAGGCGCAGTACGTTATCAACTGGGTGTCGTTGAGCGAGAGCAATCTGTCCCGGTGGGGGTACCGGAAGATATGCCGCCGACCAGTGTTCCGCTCGCCGTTGGAAATGGTCCCCTACTTGAGGTGAGTCCCCTCCAGCTGTGGCTAACTGAGGTGGGATACGGAGACCGGAACTGTGCACGGTGCTCCGAGTGTGGTCTAACCGAGGGAGGGGAATACGGAGACCGGAACTGTGCACGGTGCTCCGAGTGTGGTCTAACCGAGGGGGGATACGGAGACCGGAACTGTGCACGGTGCTCCGAGTGTGGTCTAACCGAGGGGGGGGATACGGAGACCGGAACTGTGCACGGTGCTCCGAGTGTGGTCTAACCGAGGGGGGGATACGGAGACCGGAACTGTGCACGGTGCTCCGAGTGTGGTCTAACCGAGGGGGGGATACGGAGACCGGAACTGTGCACGGTGCTCCGAGTGTGGTCTAACCGAGGGGGGATACGGAGACCGGGACTGTGCACGGTGCTCCGAGTGTGGTCTAACCGAGGGGGGATACGGAGACCGGAACTGTGCACGGTGCTCCGAGTGTGGTCTAACCGAGGGGATAGGGAGACCGGAACTGTGCACGGTGCTCCGAGTGTGGTCTAACCGAGGGGGGATACGGAGACCGGAACTGTGCACGGTGCTCCGAGTGTGGTCTAACCGAGGGGGGGATACGGAGACCGGAACTGTGCACGGTGCTCCGAGTGTGGTCTAACCGAGGTGGGGGGGATACGGAGACCGGAACTGTGCACGGTGCTCCGAGTGTGGTCTAACCGAGGGGGGGATACGGAGACCGGAACTGTGCACGGTGCTCCGAGTGTGGTCTAACCGAGGGGGGGATACGGAGACCGGAACTGTGCACGGTGCTCCGAGTGTGGTCTAACCGAGGGGGGATACGGAGAGCGGAACTGTGCACGGTGCTCCGAGTGTGGTCTAACCGAGGGGGGATACGGAGACCGGAACTGTGCACGGTGCTCCGAGTGTGGTCTAACCGAGGCGGGGGATACGGAGACCGGAACTGTGCACGGTGCTCCGAGTGTGGTCTAACCGAGGGAGGGGATACGGAGACCGGAACTGTGCACGGTGCTCCAAGTGTGGTCTAACCGAGGGAGGGGATACGGAGACCGGAACTGTGCACGGTGCTCCGAGTGTGGTCTAACCGAGGGGGATACGGAGAGCGGAACTGTGCACGGTGCTCCGAGTGTGGTCTAACCGAGGGAGGGGATACGGAGACCGGAACTGTGCACGGTGCTCCGAGTGTGGTCTAACCGAGGGAGGGGATACGGAGACCGGAACTGTGCACGGTGCTCCGAGTGTGGTCTAACCGAGGGGGGATACGGAGACCGGAACTGTGCACGGTGCTCCGAGTGTGGTCTAACCGAGGGAGGGGATACGGAGACCGGAACTGTGCACGGTGCTCCGAGTGTGGTCTAACCGAGGGAGGGGATACGGAGACCGGAACTGTGCACGGTGCTCCAAGTGTGGTCTAACCGAGGGGGGATACGGAGACCGGAACTGTGCACGGTGCTCCGAGTGTGGTCTAACCGAGGGGGGATACGGAGACTTGAACTGTGCTCCCAGTGTTTGAGGGCTGACAAGTGGTGAGTAACATTCACACCCACACAAGTGCCAGGCAATGACCATCTCCAACAAGAGAGAATCTAACCATCGCCCCCTTGATGTTCAATGGCATCACCATCACTGAATCCCCCCGACTATCAACATCCTGGGGGTTACCATTGACCAGAACCTGAACTGGACCAGCCATATAAATACTGTGTCTACAAGAGCAGGTCAGAGGCTGGGAATCCTGCGGAGAGTAACTCACCTCCTGACTCCCCCCCCGCCCCAAAGGCTGTCCACCATCCACAAGGCACAAGTCAGGAGTGTGGATGGGACACTCCCCACTTGCCTGGATGAGTTGCAGCTCCCCACAACACTCGAGAAGCTCGACACCGTCCAGGACAAAGCAGCAGCCCCTCCCCGCTCGATCGGCACCCCATCCACAAACATTCACTCCCTCCACCCACCGACGCACAGGGGCAGCAGCGTGTGTACCATCTACAATATACCCTCCGACAGTGCGGCTCTCCCTCAGCACTGACCCTCCGACAGTGCGGCTCTCCCTCAGCACTGACCCTCCGACAGAGCGGCTCTCCCTCAGCACTGACCCTCCGACAGAGCGGCTCTCCCTCAGCACTGACCCTCCGACAGTGCGGCTCTCCCTCAGCACTGACCCTCCGACAGTGCGGCTCTCCCTCAGCACTGACCTTCCGTCAGTGCGGCTCTCCCTCAGTACTGACCCTCTGACAGTGCAGCTCTCCCTCAGCACTGACCCTCCGTCAGTGCGGCTCTCCCTCAGCACTGACCCTCCGACATTACAGCTCTCCCTCAGCACTGACCCTCCGACAGTGCGGCTCTCCCTCAGCACTGACCCTCCGACAGTGCGGCTCTCCCTCAGTACTGACCCTCCGACAGTGCGGCTCTCCCTCAGTACTGACCCTCCGACAGTGCGGCTCTCCCTCAGTACTGACCCTCCGACAGTGCGGCTCTCCCTCAGTACTGACCCTCCGACAGTGCGGCTCTCCCTCAGTACTGACCCTCCGACAGTGCGGCTCTCCCTCAGCACTGACTCTCCGACAGTGCGGCTCTCCCTCAGTACTGACCCTCCGACAGTGCGGCTCTCCCTCAGCACTGACAATCGGCCTAGTCCTTCGGCTCAAACCCACAAGTGAAGCCCTAAATGAGAGGTTTCTTTTGGTATTAGCCCCTCTTTAACCTTTTACAAATGAACAGGAGGAGGCCATTCAGCCCCTCTCGAGCCTGTTACACAGGAACAGGAGGAGGCCATTCAGCCCCTCTCGAGCCTGTTACACAGGAACAGGGGGAGGGCCATTCAGCCTCTCTCGAGCCTGTTACACAGGGACAGGAGGAGGCCCATTCAGCCCCTCTCGAGCCTGTTACACAGGAACAGGACGAGGCCCATTCAGCCCCTCTCGAGCCTGTTACACAGGAACAGGACGAGGCCCATTCAGCCCCTCTCGAGCCTGTTACACAGGAACAGGAGGAGGCCCATTCAGCCCATCTCGAGCTGGTTACACAGGAACAGGAGGAGGTGCAGTTGGTCTGTTATGTCAGGGCTCCCTCCCTGTAAGAGCAACTTGCCTCGTCTCAATTCCCCCACCATCTCCCCTGAACCCCTGCACGTTGTTCCTTGTCAGTTATAACTGCCAATCCTTCCTGTACACATCGATCGAACCTGCCTCCACTGTACTCTCAGGCAGCGCCTTCCACACCCGCTTTCACCCTCATCGCTGCCACCATGTGGTATTATCACCACTTGTGATACGAAGTGAGGCGATGTCTTAATAATGAGACCTTGAGGCTTCTACCTTCAATAATGAATCGTTCCTTTTCAATCTTAAATTCATTCATGGGATGTGGGTGTTGCTGACAAGGCCCAGCATTTATTGCCCAACCCTAATTGCCCCCCTCGAGAAGGTGGGTGTGAGCCGCTGCAGTCCCCGTGTGTTGTAGGTACACCCACGGCGCTGTTAGGGAGGGAGTTCCAGGATTTTGTCCCGTGTGGTGTAGGTACACCCACGGCGCTGTTAGGGAGGGAGTTCCAGGATTTTGTCCCGTGTGGTGTAGGTACACCCACGGCGCTGTTAGGGAGGGAGTTCCAGGATTTTGTCCGTGTGGTGTAGGTACTCCCACGGTGCTGTTAGGGAGGGAGTTCCAGGATTTTGTCCGTGTGGTGTAGGTACACCCACGGCGCTGTTAGGGAGGGTGTTCCAGGAATTTGTCCCGTGTGGTGTAGGTACACCCACGGCGCTGTTAGGGAGGAGTTCCAGGATTTTGACCCAGCGACAGTGAAGGAACAGCCGATATATTTCCAAGTCGGGATGGTGAGGGGCTCGGTGGGGAACTTCCAGGTGGTGGGTGTTCCCCATGTGTCTGCTGCCCTCGTCCTTCTAGACAGGGTTTCCTCCACATAAGAGGTGGAGCTGTGGGTACCTGCATGGACCCCAGTTCTGCCTGTATCTTTATGGGGTAATTGGAACATTACTTGTCCTACTCCGGCCCCCTCCCACAACTCTTTCTCCGGTACGTCGATGACTGCTTCGGTGCTGCTTCATGCTCTCGTCTAGACCTGGAAACATAGGTCAATTTTGGATTCCAAATTCCACCCCTCCATCGCTTTCACATGGTCCATCACTGACCCTTCCCTCCCCTTCCGTGACCTCCCTACCTCCATGTCTGGTGATAGACTGTCCACCAATATTCATTACAAGCCCAGAGAGAATACAACGGATGGAGAGAGAATACAGGGGATAGAGTGAGAGAGTACAGGGGATGGAGAGAGAGAGTACAGGGGATGGAGAGAGAGAGTGCAGGGGATAGAGAGAGAGAGTGCAGGGGATAGAGAGAGAGAGTGCAGGGGATAGAGAGAGAGAGTGCAGGGGATAGAGAGAGAGAGTGCAGGGGATAGAGAGAGAGAGTGCAGGGGATGGAGAGAGAGAGTGCAGGGGATGGAGAGAGAGAGTGCAGGGGATGGAGAGAGAGAGTGCAGGGGATGGAGAGAGAGAGTGCAGGGGATGGAGAGAGAGAGTGCAGGGATGGAGAGAGAGAGTGCAGGGGATGGAGAGAGAGAGTGCAGGGGATGGAGAGAGGAGAGTGGCAGGGGATGGAGAGAGAGAGTGCAGGGGATGGATGAGAGAGAGTGCAGGGGATGGAGAGAGAGAGTGCAGGGGATGGACAGAAGAGAGAGTGCAGGGGATGGAGATAGAGTGCATGGGATGGAGAGAGAGAGTGCAGGGGATGAGAGAGAGAGAGTGCAGGGGATGGAGAGAGAGAGTGCAGGGGAATGGAAGAGAGAGAGTGCAGGGGATGGAGAGAGAGAGTGCAGGGGATGGAGAGAGAGTGCAGGAGGAATGGAGACGAGAGAGTGCAGGGGATGGAGAGAGAGAGTGCAGGGGATGGAGAGAGAGAGTGCAGGGATGGAGAGAGATGCAGGGGATGGAGAGAGAGAGTGCAGGGGATGAGAGAGAGAGTGCAGGGGATGGAGAGAGAGAGTGCAGGGGATGGAGAGAGAGAGTGCAGGGGATGGAGAGAGAGAGTGCAAGGGATGGAGAGAGAGAGTGCAGGGGATGGAGAGAGAGAGTGCAGGGGATGGAGAGAGAGAGTGCAGGGGATGGAGAGAGAGAGTGCAGGGGATGGAGAGAGAGAGTGCAGGGGATGGAGAGAGAGAGTGCAGGGGATGGAGAGAGAGAGTGCAGGGGGATGGAGAGAGAGAGTGCAGGGGATGGAGAGAGAGAGTGCAGGGGATGGAGAGAGAGAGTGCAGGGGATGGAGAGAGAGAGTGCAGGGGATGGGAGAGAGAGAGTGCAGGGGATGGAGAGAGAGAGGTGCAGGGGATGGAGAGAGAGAGTGCAGGGATGGAGAGAGAGAGTGCAGGGGATGGAGAGAGAGAGTGCAGGGGATGGAGAGAGAGAGTGCAGGGGATGGAGAGAGAGAGTGCAGGGGATGGAGAGAGAGAGTGCAGGGGATGGAGAGAGAGAGTGCAGGGGATGGAGAGAGAGAGTGCAGGGGATGGAGAGAGAGAGTGCAGGGGATGGAGAGAGAGAGTGCAGGGGATGGAGAGAGAGAGTGCAGGGGATGGAGAGAGAGAGTGCAGGGGATGGAGAGAGAGAGTGCAGGGGATGGAGAGAGAGAGTAGCAGGGGATGGAGAGAGAGAGTGCAGGGGATGGAGAGAGAGAGTGCAGGGGATGGAGAGAGAGAGTGCAGGGGATGGAGAGAGAGAGTGCAGGGGATGGAGAGAGAGAGTGAGGGAAGAGAGGAGTGCAGGGGATGGAGAGAGAGAGTGCAGGGGATGGAGAGAGAGAGTGCAGGGATGGAGAGAGAGAGTGCAGGGGATGGAGAGAGAGAGTGCAGGGGATGGAGAGAGAGAGTGCAGGGGATGGAGAGAGAGAGTGCAGGGGATGGAGAGAGAGAGTGCAGGGGATGGAGAGAGAGAGTGCAGGGGATGGAGAGAGAGAGTGCAGGGGATGGAGAGAGAGAGTGCAGGGGATGGAGAGAGAGAGTGAGGGGGATGGAGAGAGAGAGAGCGGGGGATGGAGAGAGAGAGAGCGGGGGATGGAGAGAGAGAGAGCGGGGGATGGAGAGAGAGAGAGCGGGGGATGGAGAGAGAGAGTGCGGGGAATGGAGAGAGAGAGTGCGGGGATGGAGAGAGAGAGAGCGGGGCAAGGAGAGAGAGAGAGTGCGGGGGAAGGAGAGAGAGAGAGCGGGGGATGAGAGAGAGATGCAGGGGATGGAGAGAGAGATGCAGGGAATGAGAGAGAGAGTGCAAGGGGATGGAGAAGAGAGTGCAGGGGATGGAAGAGAGAGTGCAGGGATGGAGAGAGAGAGTGCGGGGGATGGGAGAGAGAGAGTGCGGGGATGGAGAGAGAGAGTGGCGGGATGAGAAGAGGAGTGCGGGATGGAGAGAGGAGAGGTGCGGGGGATGGAGAGAGAGAGTGCGGGATGGAGAGAGAGAGTGCGGGGATGGAGAGAGAGAGTGCAGGGGATGAGAGAGAGAGTGCAGGGGATGGAGAGAAGAGTGCAGGGGATGAGAGAGAGAGTGCAGGGATGAGAGAGAGAGTGCAGGGGTTATGGAGAGAGAGAGTGCAGGGGATGGAGAGAGAGAGTGCAGGGATGGAGAGAGAGAGTGCAGGGGATGGAGAGAGAGAGTGCAGGGGATGGAGAGAGAGAGAGCAGGGGATGGAGAGAGTAGAGTGCAGGGGATGGAGAGTGAGAGTGCAGGGGATGGAGAGGAGAGAGTGCAGGGGATGGAGAGAGAGAGTGCAGGGGAGGAGAGAGAAGAGGTGCAGGGATGGAGAGAGAGAGTGCAGGGGATGGAGAGAGAGAGTGCAGGGGATGGAGAGAGAGAGTGCAGGGGATGGAGAGAGAGAGTGCAGGGGATGGAGAGAGAGAGTGCAGGGGATGGAGAGAGAGAGTGCAGGGGATGGAGAGAGAGAGTGCAGGGGATGGAGAGAGAGAGTGTGCAGGGGGGATGGAGAGAGAGAGTGCAGGGGATGAGAGAGAGAGAGTGCAGGGGATGGAGAGAGAGAGTGCAGGGGATGGAGAGAGAGAGTGCAGGGGATGAGAGAGAGTGCAGGGGGATGAGAGAGAGAGTGCAGGGGATGGAGAGAGAGAGTGCAGGGGATGGAGAGAGAGAGTGCAGGGGATGGAGAGAGAGAGTGCAGGGGATGGAGAGAGAGAGTGCAGGGGGATGGGAAGAGAGAGAGTTGGCAGGGGATGGAGAGAGAGAGTGCAGGGGGGATGGAGAGAGAGAGTGCAAGGGGGATGGAGAGAGGGAGAGTGCAGGGGATGGAGAGGAGAGAGTGCAGGGGATGGAGAGAGAGAGTGCAGGGGATGGAGAAGAGAGTGCAGGGGATGGAGAGAGAGAGTGCAGGGGGATGGAGAGAGAGAGTGGCAGGGGATGGAGAGAGAGGAGTGCAGGGGGGATGAGAGAGAGAGAGTGCAGGGGATGAGAGAGAGAGTGCAGGGGATGGAGAGAGAGAGTGCAGGGGATGGAGAGAGAGAGTGCAGGGGATGGAGAGAGAGAGTGCAGGGGATGGAGAGAGAGAGTGGCAGGGGATGGAGAGAGAGAGTGCAGGGGGATGGAGAGAGAGAGTGCAGGGGATGGGAGAGAGGAGAGTGCAGGGGATGGAGAGAGAGAGTGCAGGGGATGAGAAGAGAGAGTGCAGGGGATGGAGAGAGAGAGTGCAGGGGATGGAGAGAGAGAGTGCAGGGGATGGAGAGAGAGAGTGCGGGGATGGAGAGAGAGTACAGGGGATGGAGAGAGAGAGTGCAGGGGATGGAGAGAGAGAGTGCAGGGGATGGAGAGAGAGAGTGCAGGGGATGGAGAGAGAGAGTGCAGGGGATGGAGAGAGAGAGTGCAGGGGATGGAGAGAGAGAGTGCAGGGGATGGAGAGAGAGAGTGCAGGGGATGGAGAGAGAGAGTGCAGGGGATGGAGAGAGAGAGTGCAGGGGATGGAGAGAGAGAGTGCAGGGGGATGGAGAGAGAGAGTGCAGGGGATGGAGAGAGAGAGTGCAGGGGATGGATGAGAGAGAGTGCAGGGGATGGAGAGAGAGAGTGCAGGGGATGGAGAGAGAGAGTGCAGGGGATGGAGAGAGAGAGTGCAGGGGATGGAGAGAGAGAGTGCAGGGGATGGAGAGAGAGAGTGCAGGGGATGGAGAGAGAGAGTGCAGGGGATGGAGAGAGAGAGTGCAGGGGATGGAGAGAGAGAGTGCAGGGGATGGAGAGAGAGAGTACAGGGGATGGAGAGAGAGAGTACAGGGGATAGAGAGAGAGTACAGGGGATAGAGAGAGAGTACAGGGGTTTGAGAGAGAGTACAGGGGTTTGAGAGAGAGTACAGGGGTTTGAGAGAGAGTACAGGGGATAGAGAGAGAGTACAGGGGATAGAGAGAGAGTACAGGGGATAGAGAGAGAGTACAGGGGTTTGAGAGAGAGTACAGGGGATAGAGAGAGAGTACAGGTGATAGTGAGAGAGTACTGGGTATAGTGAGAGAGTACAGGGGAAGAGAGAGAGTACAGGGATAGAGAGGAGTACAGGGGATAGAGAGAGAGTACAGGGGATAGAGAGAGAGTACAGGGGATAGAGAGAGAGTACAGGGGATAGAGAGAGAGTACAGGGGATAGTGAGAGAGTACAGGGGTTTGAGAGAGAGTACAGGGGTTTGAGAGAGAGTACAGGGGTTTGAGAGAGAGTACAGGGGTTTGAGAGAGAGTACAGGGGTTTGAGAGAGAGTACAGGGGTTTGAGAGAGAGTACAGGGGTTTGAGAGAGAGTACAGGGGTTTGAGAGAGAGTACAGGGGTTTGAGAGAGAGTACAGGGGTTTGAGAGAGAGTACAGGGGTTTGAGAGAGAGTACAGGGGTTTGAGAGAGAGTACAGGGGATAGAGAGAGAGTACAGGGGATAGAGAGAGAGTACAGGGGATAGAGAGAGAGTACAGGGGATAGAGAGAGAGTACAGGGGATAGAGAGAGAGTACAGGGGATAGAGAGAGAGTACAGGGGATAGAGAGAGAGTACAGGGGATAGAGAGAGAGTACAGGGGATAGAGAGAGAGTACAGGGGATAGAGAGAGAGTACAGGGGATAGAGAGAGAGTACAGGGGATAGAGAGAGAGTACAGGGGATAGAGAGAGAGTACAGGGATAGAGAGAGAGTACAGGGGATAGAGGAGAGAGTACAGGGGATAGAGAGAGAGTACAGATAGAGAGAGTGGACAGGGGATATGAGTGTGGTAAGGATTTTAGTATTGGATTTAGGACAGTGAGTGAGTTGAATAGAGAGTTTAAGGTTAGTGAGAGTACAGGATGTGAGATGAGAATGGGGAGTTAGAAGAGTTATGGGATAGAGTGAGAGTATGGGGAGAGAGTTGAGTACAGGGGAGAGAAGTGGATGTACTGGGGATAGAGAGAGAGTACAGGGTTGAAGAGATACAGGTTTGGAGAGAGTACAGGGTTAGAGAGCGATTACAGGGGAGGTCAGAGATTACAGGGAATAGAGAGAGAGAGTGCAGGGTAAGAGAAGTATGGGGGTTAACGTAAGAACGCAGGAAATAGAGAGAGTGCAGGGACATAGAGACAGAGAATGAAAAAGACCCAAAGAGAAAGACCAAGAAGGAGAGAGAAACGAGAAGAGAGAAAGACAGAGAGTCATAGAGTAAACTGTCAGAGAGAGAGGGAGACATATGAGAGAACAGAGAGAGGAAAAATAGAGAATCCTAATGGACCCAAACCCTTCCCGTTCACTCCCACTGTACACAATCCCAATCCCAAACCCCTTCCCGTTCACTCCCACTGTACACAATCCCAATCCCAAAACCCTTCCCATTCACTCCCACTGTACACAATCCCAATCCCAAACCCCTTCCCGATCACTCCCACTGTACACAATCCCAATCCCAAACCCCTTCCGTTCACTCCCACTGTACACAATCCCAAACCCAAACCCCTTCCCGTTCACTCCACTGTACACAATCCCAATCCCAAACCCCTTCCTGTTCACTCCCACTGTACACAATCCCAATGGACCCATACCCCTTCCCGATCACTCCAACTGTACACAATCCCAATCCCAAACAACTTCTGGTTCACTCCCACTGTGCACAATCCCACTGGAAAAAATCCCCTTCCCGTTCACTGCCACTGTACACAATCCCAATAGACCCGAACTCCTTCCCGTTCACTCCAACAATGCACAATCCCAATCCAAAACCCCTTCCCATTCACTCCCACTGTACACAATCCCAATGGACCCAAACCCCTTCCCATTCACTCCCACTGGACACAATCCCAATCCCAAACCCCTTCCCGTTCACTCCCACTGTACACAATCCCAATGGACCCAAACCCCTTCCCGTTCACTCCCACTGTACACAATCCCAATCCAAACCCCTTCCCGTTCACTCCCACTGTACACAATCCCAATCCCAAACCCCTTCCCGTTCACTCCCACTGGACACAATCCCAGCGGACTGACTGTCCGAGACCCGAGAAACATTGACCGGGTTGTGGTAATTGCCAAAGAAACGCACCCGCTCGTCCAATCAGCATCGCCGTCTCGAACGGCCAATGGACCATCGGGAGTGAGATCCAGAGCCCCCTGGTGGACGGCAGAGCGGCATTGCATGAACAAAAGCTGCTCCTCACTTGTCAGAGATGGACGAAGCCTTGACAACTAGGCCCGGGATTCAAAATGGCCGCCGCACGGTACCTCGGCCTTGACATTTGAACTCCTGCGAGGTGCCTCTTGAGGCAGAGGGGATCTGAGGCCCACGGGCTGTGTAAATATTGTTCCGGGAGCCCGTGGGCCTCTCCAAAACTGTGAATCTTATGGTGAAATTTAGCCAAGGCTGCTCTCGGCCTCCTTTTGTGCTGTGTTTTGACCCACGTGTCTGATATAAATACCTGATTCTTGTATCGCTGACTCCACTGTTTTTACTGGGCTTTCTCCCCCTCGCTCTGACACTCTTTCTGTGTCAGGGATCCTCGGTCAGGGCCCTGGACAGCTATGGGCGGGTTAAGTGTCAACCGGGGCCTGACAGAGGTACAGAGAGAGATAGTGGGAGTGAGATAGAGAGAGAGAGATAGAGAGCGAGAGAGATAGAGAGAAATATAGAGAAAGGGAGAGAGAGAGGGAGAGAGATACAGAGAGGGAGACAGAGAGGGACAGAGAGGGACAGAGAGAGACAGAGAGAGAGGGACAGAGAGAGACAGAGAGAGAGAGACAGAGAGAGAGAGACAGAGAGAGAGAGAGAGACAGAGAGAGAGAGAGAGACAGAGAGAGAGAGAGAGACAGAGAGAGAGAGAGAGACAGAGAGGAGAGAGAGAGACAGAGAGAGAGAGAGAGACAGAGAGAGAGAGAGAGACAGAGAGATCGAGACAGACTGAGATCGAGACAGACTGAGATCGAGACAGACTGAGATCGAGACAGACTGAGATCGAGACAGACTGAGATCGAGACAGACTGAGATCGAGACAGACTGAGATCGAGACAGACTGAGATCGAGACAGACTGAGATCGAGACAGACTGAGATCGAGACAGACTGAGATCGAGACAGACTGAGATCGAGACAGACTGAGATCGAGACAGACTGAGATCGAGACAGACTGAGATCGAGACAGACTGAGATCGGGAGAGAGGGAGAAAGACAGAGAGAGAGAAAGAGAGACAGAGAGAGACAGAGACAGAGAGAGAGACAGAGACATAGGGAGAGGAATTGAGAAATGGAGAGCGAGTGTGGATGTGGTCACTCTGCCAGTCTGAGTGAAGCGCCCAGGCGAGGGTGGTTGGGGTTGGGGGATTGGATGGTGAGATGGAGGGGATGGGGAGGGTGTTAAGGGTGAGGGGGTTGGGGGGTGATGGTGTTGGGGGTGAGGGGGTTGGGGGGTGAGGAGGAGGAGGAGTGAGGGGGTGACGGGGGCGAGGGGGTTGGAGGGTGAGGGGGTTGGGAGGAGGGGTAGGGGAGGGGTTGGACAGTGAGGGTGAAGCTGTGAGGGGTTGGGGTTGGGCGGTGGGCGGTG
>NW_024470849.1:528418-678418 GCF_017639515.1 Carcharodon carcharias
CCTCACACACCAACAGACACACACTCACCCCTCACACCAACACACATACACTCACACCCTCACACCAACACACACACACTCACCACCTCACATAACTCACACACACCACCTCACACCTACACACATGCACTCACACCCTCACACCAACACACTCACCCCCTCACACCAGCACACACATACTCACACATTCGCACCAACACACACACCCACTCACACCAACACACTCCCTCCCTCACACCAACACACACACTCACCCCCTCACACCAACACACACACACACTCACCCCCTCACACCAACACACACACACACACTCACCCCCTCACACCAACAGACACACACACTCACCCCTCACACCCACACACACACACTCACCCCCTCACACCCACACACACACACTCACCCCCTCACACCAACACACACACACACTCACCCCTCACACCCACACACACACACTCACCCCCTCACACCAACACACAAACACACTCACCCCCTCACACCAACAGACACACACGCTCACCCCCTCACACCAACACAAACACACACTCACCCCCTCACACCAACACACACACACTCACCCCCTCACACTAACACACACACACACACACTCACCCCCTCACACTAACACACACACACACTCACCCCCTCACACCAACAGACACACACTCACCACCTCACACCAACAGACACACACTCACCCCCTCACACCAACACACACACACTCACCCCCTCACACCAACAGACACATGCTCACCCCCTCACACCAACACACACACAATCACCCCCTCACACCAACACACACACCCACTCACACCAACACACACACACTCACCCCCTCACACCAACACACACACTCACCCCCTCACACTAACACACACACACACTCACCCCCTCACACCAACAGACACACACTCACCACCTCACACCAACAGACACACACTCACCCCCTCACACCAACACACACACACTCACCCCCTCACACCAACACACACACTCACCCCCTCACACCAACAGACACAAGCTCACCCCCTCACACCAACACACACACACTCACCCCCTCACACCAACACACACACAATCACCCCCTCACACCTACACACACACACACTCACCCCCTCACTCCAACACACGCACACTCACCCCCTCACACCAACACACACACACTCACCCCTCACACCAACAATCAAACACTCACTCCCTCACACCAACACTCACACACACTTACCCCCTCACACCAACACACACACCCACTCACACCAACACACACACACTCACCCCCTCACACCAACAGACACACGCTCACCCCCTCACACCAACACACACACACTCACCCCCTCACACCAACAGACACACACACTCACCCCTCACACCAACACACACACACTCACCCCCTCACACCAACACACACACACTCACCCCCTCACACCAACAGACACACACACTCACCCCTCACACCAACACACACACACTCCCCCCCTCACACCAACACACACACACACTCATCCCCTCACACCAACACACACACACACTCACCCCCTCACATCCACACACACACACTCACCCCCTCACACCAACACACACACACACTCACCCCTCACACCAACAATCAAACACTCACTCCCTCACACCAACACTCACACACACTTACCCCCTCACACCAACACACTCACCCACTCACACCAACACACACACACTCACCCCCTCACACCAACAGACACACACACTCACCCCTCACACCAACACACACGCACTCACCCCCTCACACCAACACACACACACACACACTCACCCCCTCACACCAACAGACACACACTCTCACCCCCTCACACCAACACACACACACTCACCCCCTCACACCAACAGACACACACTCACCCCCTCACACCAGCACACACATACTCACACATTCGCACCAACACACACACCCACTCACACCAACACACTCCCTCCCTCACACCAACACACACACTCACCCCCTCACACCAACACACACACACTCACCCCCTCACACCAACACACACACACTCACCCCCTCACACCAACAGACACACACACTCACCCCTCACACCAACACACACACACTCACCCCCTCACACCAACACACACACACACTCACCCCCTCACACCAACAGACACACACTCTCACCCCCTCACACCAACACAAACACACACTCACCCCCTCACACCAACACACACACACTCACCCCCTCACACTAACTCACACACACACTCACCCCCTCACACCAACAGACACACACTCACCACCTCACACCAACAGACACACACTCACCCCCTCACACCAACACACACACTCAACCCCTCACACCTACACACACACACACTCACCCCCTCACACCAACACACGCACACTCACCCCCTCACACCTACACACACACACTCACCCCCTCACACTAACACACACACACACTCACCCCCTCACACCAACACACACACACTCACCCCCAGTCACATAGCGAGTGCAGGCAAGTGAGTGAGTGACTGAGCTCCCAGAGACTAGGGCTTTGCCGTACAGACCCAGCCTTAACCTCTCACTCTCTGATGGTCGTTTTTATCAATTACTGTTATTTTTTTTTAAATTATCAATTTATTGCTCTGTCGCTGATTTAAGTCTGCTCAGCAACATAACGTCCTGTCTAAACGTCATCGGCGAAAGCTTCAGATCAGCCCCTTGAGCGACACAATCTTGGCAACGTTTACCCCCGACATGAGAAAGTTGGCCAAGCCTGGTTGAAGCGATAGCAGCGCGTGATCACCCTTCAGGAAGTGTGTCTGACAATCCCTGTCTCGGTTACACTTTAGCCTGTAGGCAGAGCACAAGCGCACAGCTCCCATGTCCTCTAGCTCCCCATTCACGTATATCCCTGCCTAGAATTCGTGGAAAGACCACCAGGAGTTGGCGCCACGGCTGACGAACGATTGGTGTCTTGAGAGCCGCATAGCCAATGCAACATGGGGGCATTGGTGGGATAAGCAGTTAAGGGAGAGCAGCAAGCCACCACTTTGAGGCATGTTACACCACCACTGATGATATCTTCAGTCAGATTATGCACCACCCCCAACCCCCCATCCCTGAAATCATCGGTACCCTAATTCCCGATGACAGATTAACTCTGCAGGCAAGATCCATATCACGTCAGGTTACGGTCTGCCATAGTTCCAGATATAAATCAAGGGGAGAATGTGAAAGACACTGAAACAACGGCAGCGATTCATTAGGTACAATTACTGTTCACAAAACAAAAAGTTGTTTCTGGGAGTGCAGACCTCCCTCAGTGCTGACCCTCCGACAGTGCGGCTCTCCCTCAGTACTGACACTCTGACAGTGTGGCAAAAACTCAGTACTGACCTACAACAGTACGGCTCTCCCTCAGCACTGACCCTCCGACAGTGCGGCACTCCCTCAGTACTGACCCTCTGACAGTGCGGCTCTCCCACAGCACTGACTTTCCGACAGTGCGGCACTCCCTCAGTACTGACCCTCCGACAGTGTGGCGCTCCCTCAGTACTGACCCTCCGACAGTGCGGCAAAAATCCGGTACTGACACTCCGACAGTGCGGTGCTCCCTCAATACTGAGCCTCTGACAGTGCGGCTCTCCCTCAGTACTGACCCTCCGACAGTGCGGTTCTCCCTCAGCAATGACCCTCCGACAGTGCGGCTCTACCTCAGTACTGACCCTCCGACAGTGCGGCTCTCCCTCAGCAATGACCCTCCGACATTTCGGCTCTCCCTCAGCACTGACCATCGACAGTGCGGCTCTCCTTCAGTACTGACCCTCCGACACTGTGGTGCTCCCTCAGTACTGACCCTCTGACAGTGCGGCTCTCCCTCAGCACTGACCCTCCGGCAGTGCGGCTCTCCCTCAGCACTGACCCTCCGACAGTGCAGCTCTCCCTCAGCACTGACCCTCCGACAGTGCGGCTCTCCCTCAGCACTGACTCTCCGACAGTGCGGCACTCCCTCAGCACTGACCCTCCAACAGTGCGGCTCTCCATCAGCACTGACCCTCCAACAGTGCGGCACTCCCTCATCACTGACCCTCCAACAGTGAAGCGCTCCCTCTGCACTGACCCTCCGACAGTGTGGCGCTCCCTCAGCACTGACCCTCCGACAGTCCGGCTCTCCCTCAGCACTGATCCTCCAACAGTGCGGCGCTCCCTCAGCACTGACCTTCTGACTGTGTGGCTCTCTCTCAACACTGACCCTCTGACTGTGCTGCTCTCCCTCAGTACTGACCCTCCGACAGTGCGGCGTTCCCTCAGTACTGAAAACTCGTCCTCTCACTCTCTGAAGGTCGTTTTTATCAATTACCGTTATTTTTTTAAAAATAATCAATTTCTTGCTCTGTTGCTGATTTATGTCTGTTCAGCAACATAACGTTCAGTCTAAACGTCATCGGCGAAACCTTCAGATCAGCCCCTTGACCGACACAATCATGGCAACGTGTACCCCCCAGACACAAGAAAGTTGCCCTAGACTGGTTGAAGCAATAGCCGCGTGTCATCACACTTCAGGAAGTGTGTCAGACAATTCCGGTCTCGGTTACACTTTAGCCTGTAGGCAGAGCACACGCGCACACCTCCCATGTCCTCAAGCTCCCCATCCACATATATCCGTGTCTAGAATTCGTGAATCAACCACCAGGAGTTGGCGCCAAGGCTGATGAGCGATTGGTGCCTTGAGATTGGCATCGCCAACTCAACATGGGGGCAGCGGTGGGATAGGCAGTTAAGGGAGAGCAGCAAGCCATCAATTTGAATGTGTTACATCCCCACTGATGATATCCTCGGTCAGAATATGCACCAAACTCAACCCCCCATCTCCGATATCCTTGGTACCCAATGTCCCGACAAAAGATTAACTCTGCAGGCAAGATGCACATCACGTCAGGTTACAGCCTGCCATAGTTCCAGATATAAATCGAGGGATGAATGTGAAAGACATTGAAATAACGGCAGCGATTCATCAGGTACAATTACTGTCCACAAAACCAAATATTTTTCTGACAGTGCTGCGCTCCCTCAGCACTTATCATCCGCAAATGCGGCTCTCCCTCCTTACTGACCCTCCGATAGTGCGGCTCTCATTCAATACTGACCCTCCGACAATGCAGCTCTCCCTCAGTACTGACCCTCCGACAGTGCGGCTCTCCTTCAGCACTGACCCTCTGACAGTGCGGCTCTCCCTCAGTACTGACCCTCCGACATTGCGGCTCTCCCTCAGCACTGACCCTCCGACAGTGCGGCTCTCCTTCAGCACTGACCCTCCGACAGTGCGGCTTTCCCTCAGTACTGACCCTCCGACAGTGCGGCTCTCCCTCAGCACTGACCTTCTCATAGTGCGGCTCTCCCTCAGTACTGACCCTCCAACAGTGTGGCTCTCCCTCAGTACTGACCCTCCAACAGTGCGGCTCTCCCTCAGGACTGACTTTCCGACAGTGTGGCTCTCCCTCACCAGTGTCCCTCCGAAAGTGCTGCGCTCCCTCAGCACTGAGCCTCCGACTGTTCGGCGCTCACTCAGTACTGACCCTCCGACAGTGCAGCTGTTGCTCAGCACTGACCCTCCGAGAGTGCGGCGATCGCTCAGTTACTGACCGTCAGAAAGTGCGGCGCTCCCTTAGCACTAACACTCCGACCGTCCGGCTCTCCCTCAGCATTGACCCTCCGACAGTGCGGCTCTCCATCAGCACTGACCCTCCGACAGTGCGGCATTCCCTCAGTAATGACGCTCTGACAGTGCGGCTCTCCCTCAGAACTGACCCTCCAACAGTGCGGCTCTCCCTCAGTACTGACCCTCCCACAGTGTGGCTCTCCCTCATTACTGAACCTCCGACAGAGCGGCTCTCCCTCAGTACTGACCCTCCGACAGTACGGCTCTCCCTCAGTACTGACCCTCCGACAGTGCGGCTCTCCCTCAGTACTGACCCTCCGACAGTGCGGCTCTGCATCAGCAGTGACCCTCCGACAGTGCGGCTCTCCCTCAGTACTGACCCTCTGACTGTGCGGTTCTCCCTCAACACTGACCCTCCGACAGTTCGGCTGTCCCTCAGCACTGACCCTCCGACAGTACGGCGCTTCCTCAGCACTGACCCTCCGACAGTGCGGCTCTCCATCAGCGCTGATCCTCCAACAGTGCGGCGCTCCCTCAGCACTGACCCTCTGATTGTGTGGCTCTCCCTCAACACTGACCCTCCGACAGTGCGGCTCTCCCTCAGTACTGTCCATCCGACAGTGCCGTGCTCCCTCAGTACTGAACCCTCGTCCTCTTGCTCTCTGATGGTCGTTTTTATCAATTACCGTTATTTTTTTAAAAATTATCAATTTCTTGCTCTGTTGCTGATTTATGTCTGTTCAGCAACATAACGTTCAGTCGAAACGTCATCGGCGAAACCTTCAGATCAGCCCCTTGACCGACACAATCGTGGCAATGTGTACCCCCCAGACACAAGAAAGTTGGCCAAGCCTGGTTGAAGCGATAGCAGCGTGTCATCACCCTTCAGGAAGTGTGTCAGACGATCCCGGTCTCGGTTACACTTTAGCCTGTAGGCAGAGCACACGCGCACAGCTCCCATGTCCTCAAGCTCCCCATCCACATATATCCGTGTCTAGAATTCGTGAATCGACCACCAGGAGTTGGTGCCAAGGCTGACGAGCGATTGGTGCCTTGAGAGCGGCATCCCCAGCGCAACATGGGGGCAGCGGTGGGATAGGCATTTAAGGGAGAACAACAAGCCACCAATTTGAATGTGTTACATCACCACTGATGATATCTTCGGAAAGAATATGCACCAAACTCAATCCCCCATCTCCGATATCCTTGGTACCCCATGTCCCGACAAAAGATTAACTTTGCAGGCAAGATCCACATCACGTCAGGTTACGGTCTGCCATAGTTCCAGATATAAATCGAGGGATGAATGTGAAAGACATTGAAATAACGTCCGTGATTCATTAGGTACAATTACTGTCCACAAAACCAAATATTTTTCTGAGAGTGTGGCGCACCCTCAGCACTTACCATCCACAAATACTCAGTACTGACCCTCCGACAGTGCGGCTCTCCCTCAGTACTGACCCTCCAAAAGTGCGGCTCTCCCTCAGCACTGAACCTCAGACAGTGCAGCTCTCCCTCAGCACTGACCCTCTGACAGTGCGACTCTCCCTCAGCACTGAACCTCAGACAGTGCGGCTCTCCATCCGTACTGAAAAACCGACATTACTGCTGTCCCTCAGTACTGACTTTCCGACAGCGTGGCTCTCCCTCACCAGTGTCCCTCCGAAAGTGCGGTGCTCCCTCAGCACTGACCCTCCGACAGTGCAGCGCTCCATCAGCTCTGACCATTCGACAGTGCGGCTCTCCCTCAGCACTGACCCTCCGACAGTGCGGGTCTCCCTCAGTACTGACCCTTAACAGTGCAGCCCTCCCTCAGCACTGACCCACAGACTGTGCGGCGCTCACACAGTACTGACCCTGCGACAGTGCGGCTCTCCCTCAGTACTGACCCTCCGACAGTGCGGCTCTCCCTCAGCACTGACCCTCCGACAGTGCGGCTCTCCCTCAGCACTGACTCTCCGACAGTGTGGCACTCCCTCAGTACTGACCCTCCGACAGTGCGGCTCTCCATCAGCACTGACCCTCCAACAGTGCGGCACTCCCTCATCACTGACCCTCCAACAGTGAAGCGCTCCCTCTGCACTGACCCTCCGACAGTGTGGCGCTCCCTCAGCACTGACCCTCCGACAGTCCGGCTCTCCCTCAGCACTGATCCTCCAACAGTGCGGCGCTCCCTCAGCACTGACCTTCTGACTGTGTGGCTCTCTCTCAACACTGACCCTCTGACTGTGCTGCTCTCCCTCAGTACTGACCCTCCGACAGTGCGGCGTTCCCTCAGCACTGAAAACTCGTCCTCTCACTCTCTGAAGGTCGTTTTTATCAATTACCATTATTTTTTTAAAAATTATCAATTTATTGCTCTGTTGCTGATTTATGTCTGTTCAGCAACATAACGTTCAGTCTAAACGTCATCGGCGAAACCTTCAGATCAGCCCCTTGACCGACACAATCATGGCAACGTGTACCCCCCAGACACAAGAAAGTTGCCCTAGCCTGGTTGAAGCAATAGCCGCGTGTCATCACACTTCAGGAAGTGTGTCAGACAATTCCGGTCTCGGTTACACTTTAGCCTGTAGGCAGAGCACACGCGCACACCTCCCATGTCCTCAAGCTCCCCATCCACATATATCCGTGTCTAGAATTCGTGAATCAACCACCAGGAGTTGGCGCCAAGGCTGATGAGCGATTGGTGCCTTGAGATTGGCATCGCCAACTCAACATGGGGGCAGCGGTGGGATAGGCAGTTAAGGGAGAGCAGCAAGCCATCAATTTGAATGTGTTACATCCCCACTGATGATATCCTCGGTCAGAATATGCACCAAACTCAACCCCCCATCTCCGATATCCTTGGTACCCAATGTCCCTACAAAAGATTAACTCTGCAGGCAAGATGCACATCACGTCAGGTTACAGCCTGCCATAGTTCCAGATATAAATCGAGGGATGAATGTGAAAGACATTGAAATAACGGCAGCGATTCATCAGGTACAATTACTGTCCACAAAACCAAATATTTTTCTGACAGTGCTGCGCTCCCTCAGCACTTATCATCCGCAAATGCGGCTCTCCCTCCTTACTGACCCTCCGATAGTGCGGCTCTCATTCAATACTGACCCTCCGACAATGCAGCTCTCCCTCAGTACTGACCCTCCGACAGTGCGGCTCTCCTTCAGCACTGACCCTCTGACAGTGCGGCTCTCCCTCAGTACTGACCCTCCGACATTGCGGCTCTCCCTCAGCACTGACCCTCCGACAGTGCGGCTCTCCCTCACCAGTGTCCCTCCGAAAGTGCGGTGCTCCCTCAGCACTGACCCTCCGACAGTGCAGCGCTCCATCAGCTCTGACCATTCGACAGTGCGGCTCTCCCTCAGCACTGACCCTCCGACAGTGCGGGTCTCCCTCAGTACTGACCCTTGACAGTGCAGCCCTCCCTCAGCACTGACCCACAGACTGTGCGGCGCTCACACAGTACTGACCCTGCGACAGTGCGGCTCTCCCTCAGTACTGACCCTCCGAAAGTGCGGCGATCCCTCAGTTACTGACCTTCAGACAGTGCGGCTCTCCCTCAGTACTGACCCTCCGACAGTGCGGCGCTCCTTCAGCACTGACCCTCTGACAGTGCGGTGCTCCCTCAGTACTGAACCTCTGAAGTGCGGCGCTCCCTCAGTACAGACCCTCCGACAGTGCAGCACTCCCTCATCACTGACACTCCGAAGGTGCGGCACTCCCTCAGTACGGACCCTCCGACAGTGCGGCTCTCCATCAGCACTGACCCGCCAACAGTGCGGCACTCCCTCATCACTGTCCCTCCAACAGTGAAGCGCTCCCTCTGCACTGACCCTCCGACAGTGTGGCGCTTCCTCAGCACTGACCCTCCGACAGTGCGGCTCTCCCTCAGCACTGATCCTCCAACAGTGCGGCACTCCCTCAGCACTGACCTTCTGACTGTGTGGCTCTCCCTCAACACTGACCCTCTGACTGTGCTGCTCTCCCTCAGTACTGACCCTCCGACAGTGCGGCGTTCCCTCAGTACTGAACACTCGTCCTCTCACTCTCTGATGGTCGTTTTTATCAATTACCGTTATTTTTTTAAAAATTATCAATTTATTGCTCTGTTGCTGATTTATGTCTGTTCAGCAACATAACGTTCAGTCTAAACGTCATCGGCGAAACATTCAGATCAGCCCCTTGACCGACACAATCGTGGCAATGTGTACCCCCCAGACACAGGAAAGTTGCCCTAGCCTGGTTGAAGCAACAGCAGCGTGTCATCAACCTTCAGGAAGTGTGTCAGAAGATCCCGGTCTCGGTTACACTTTAGCCTGTAGGCAGAGAACACGCGCACACCTCCCAAGTCCTCACGCTCCCCATCCACATATATCCGTGTCTAGAATTCGTGAATCGACCACCAGGAGTTGGCACCAAGGCTGACGAGCGATTGGTGCCTTGAGATTGGCATCGCCAACGCAACATGGGGGCAGCGGTGGGATAGGCAGTTAAGGGAGAGCAGCAAGCCACCAATTTGAGGCATGTTACATCACCACTGATGATATCTTCGGACAGAATATGCACCAAACTCAACCCCCCATCTCCGATATCCTTGGTACCCAATGTCCCGACAAAAGACTAACTCTGCAGGCAAGATGCATATCACGTCAGGTTACGGTCTGCCATAGTTCCAGATATAAATCGAGGGATGAATGTGAAAGACACTGAAATAACGGCCGTGATTCATTAAGTACAATTACTGTCCACAAAACCAAATATTTTTCTGACAGTGCGGCGCTCCCTCAGCACTTATCATCCGCAAATGCGGCTCTCCCTCCTTACTGACCCTCTGACAGTGCGGCTCTCATTCAATACTGACCCTCCGACAGTGCAGCTCTCCCTCAGCACTGAACCTCCAACAGTGCGGCTCTCCCTCAGCACTGACCCTCCGACAGTGTGGCGCTCCCTCAGCCATGACTCTCCGACAGTTCGGCTCTCCCTCTGTACTGAACCTCCGACATTGCGGCTCTCCCTCAGCACTGACCCTCCGACAGTGCGGTGCTCCCTCAGCACTGACCCACCGACAGTGCGGCACTCCCTCAGTACTGTCCCTCCGACAATGTGGCGCTCCCTCAGCACTGACTCTCCGACAGTGCGGCTCTCCCTCAGCACTTACCCTCCGACAGTGCGGCGCTCCCTCAGCACTGACTCTCCGACAGTGTGGCTCTACCTCAACACTGACCCACAGACAGTGCGACACTCCCTCAGTACTGACTTTCCGACAGTGTGGCTCTCCCTCACCAGTGTCCCTCCGAAAGTGCGGTGCTCCCTCAGCACTAACCCTCCGACAGTGCAGCGCTCCATCAGCTCTGACCCTTCGACAGTGCGGCTCTCACTCAGCACTGACCCTCCGACAGTGCGGCTCTCCCTCAGGACTGACTTTCCAACAGTGTGGCTCTCCCTCACCAGTGTCCCTCCGAAAGTGCGGCGCTCCCTCAGCACTGAGCCTCCGACTGTTCGGCGCTCACTCAGTACTGACCCTCCGACAGTGCAGCTGTTGCTCAGCACTGACCCTCCGAGAGTGCGGCGATCCCTCAGTTACTGACCGTCAGAAAGTGCGGCGCTCCCTTAGCACTAACACTCCGACCGTCCGGCTCTCCCTCAGCATTGACCCTCCGACAGTGCGGCTCTGCATCAGCAGTGACCCTCCGACAGTGCGGCTCTCCCTCAGTACTGACCCTCTGACTGTGCGGTTCTCCCTCAACACTGACCCTCCGACAGTTCGGCTGTCCCTCAGCACTGACCCTCCGACAGTACGGCGCTCCCTCAGCACTGACCCTCCGACAGTGCGGCTCTCCATCAGCGCTGATCCTCCAACAGTGCGGCGCTCCCTCAGCACTGACCCTCTGATTGTGTGGCTCTCCCTCAACACTGACCCTCCGACAGTGCGGCTCTCCCTCAGTACTGTCCATCCGACAGTGCCGTGCTCCCTCAGTACTGAACCCTCGTCCTCTTGCTCTCTGATGGTCGTTTTTATCAATTACCGTTATTTTTTTAAAAATTATCAATTTATTGCTCTGTTGCTGATTTATGTCTGTTCAGCAACATAACGTTCAGTCGAAACGTCATCGGCGAAACCTTCAGATCAGCCCCTTGACCGACACAATCGTGGCAATGTGTACCCCCCAGACACAAGAAAGTTGGCCAAGCCTGGTTGAAGCGATAGCAGCGTGTCATCACCCTTCAGGAAGTGTGTCAGACGATCCCGGTCTCGGTTACACTTTAGCCTGTAGGCAGAGCACACGCGCACAGCTCCCATGTCCTCAAGCTCCCCATCCACATATATCCGTGTCTAGAATTCGTGAATCGACCACCAGGAGTTGGTGCCAAGGCTGACGAGCGATTGGTGCCTTGAGAGCGGCATCCCCAGCGCAACATGGGGGCAGCGGTGGGATAGGCATTTAAGGGAGAACAACAAGCCACCAATTTGAATGTGTTACATCACCACTGATGATATCTTCGGACAGAATATGCACCAAACTCAATCCCCCATCTCCGATATCCTTGGTACCCCATGTCCCGACAAAAGATTAACTTTGCAGGCAAGATCCACATCACGTCAGGTTACGGTCTGCCATAGTTCCAGATATAAATCGAGGGATGAATGTGAAAGACATTGAAATAACGTCCGTGATTCATTAGGTACAATTACTGTCCACAAAACCAAATATTTTTCTGAGAGTGTGGCGCACCCTCAGCACTTACCATCCACAAATACTCAGTACTGACCCTCCGACAGTGCGGCTCTCCCTCAGTACTGACCCTCCAAAAGTGCGGCTCTCCCTCAGCACTGAACCTCAGACAGTGCAGCTCTCCCTCAGCACTGACCCTCTGACAGTGCGACTCTCCCTCAGCACTGAACCTCAGACAGTGCGGCTCTCCATCCGTACTGAAAAACCGACATTACTGCTGTCCCTCAGTACTGACTTTCCGACAGTGTGGCTCTCCCTCACCAGTGTCCCTCCGAAAGTGCGGTGCTCCCTCAGCACTGACCCTCCGACAGTGCAGCGCTCCATCAGCTCTGACCATTCGACAGTGCGGCTCTCCCTCAGCACTGACCCTCCGACAGTGCGGGTCTCCCTCAGTACTGACCCTTGACAGTGCAGCCCTCCCTCAGCACTGACCCACAGACTGTGCGGCGCTCACACAGTACTGACCCTGCGACAGTGCGGCTCTCCCTCAGTACTGACCCTCCGAAAGTGCGGCGATCCCTCAGTTACTGACCTTCAGACAGTGCGGCTCTCCCTCAGTACTGACCCTCCGACAGTGCGGCGCTCCTTCAGCACTGACCCTCTGACAGTGCGGTGCTCCCTCAGTACTGAACCTCTGAAGTGCGGCGCTCCCTCAGTACAGACCCTCCGACAGTGCAGCACTCCCTCATCACTGACACTCCGAAGGTGCGGCACTCCCTCAGCACTGACCCTCCGACAGTGCGGCTCTCCATCAGCACTGACCCGCCAACAGTGCGGCACTCCCTCATCACTGTCCCTCCAACAGTGAAGCGCTCCCTCTGCACTGACCCTCCGACAGTGTGGCGCTTCCTCAGCACTGACCCTCCGACAGTGCGGCTCTCCCTCAGCACTGATCCTCCAACAGTGCGGCACTCCCTCAGCACTGACCTTCTGACTGTGTGGCTCTGCCTCAACACTGACCCTCTGACTGTGCGGCTCTCCCTCAGTACTGACCCTCCGGCAGTGCCGCGCTCCCTCAGTACTGAACACTCGTCCTCTCACTCTCTGATGGTCGTTTTTATCAATTACCGTTATTTTTTAAAAAATTATCAATTTATTGCTCTGTTGCTGATTTATGTCTGTTCAGCAACATAACGTTCAGTCTAAACGTCATCGGCGAAACATTCAGATCAGCCCCTTGACCGACACAATCGTGGCAACGTGTACCCCCCAGACACAGGAAAGTTGCCCTAGCCTGGTTGAAGCAACAGCAGCGTGTCATCAACCTTCAGGAAGTGTGTCAGAAGATCCCGGTCTCGGTTACACTTTAGCCTGTAGGCAGAGCACACGCGCACACCTCCCAAGTCCTCACGCTCCCCATCCACATATATCCGTGTCTAGAATTCGTGAATCGACCACCAGGAGTTGGCGCCAAGGCTGACGAGCGATTGGTGCCTTGAGATTGGCATCGCCAACGCAACATGGGGGCAGCGGTGGGATAGGCAGTTAAGGGAGAGCAGCAAGCCACCAATTTGAGGCATGTTACATCACCACTGATGATATCTTCGGACAGAATATGCACCAAACTCAACCCCCCATCTCCGATATCCTTGGTACCCAATGTCCCGACAAAAGACTAACTCTGCAGTCAAGATGCATATCACGTCAGGTTACGGTCTGCCATAGTTCCAGATATAAATCGAGGGATGAATGTGAAAGACACTGAAATAACGGCCGTGATTCATTAAGTACAATTACTGTCCACAAAACCAAATATTTTTCTGACAGTGCGGCGCTCCCTCAGCACTTATCATCCGCAAATGCGGCTCTCCCTCCTTACTGACCCTCTGACAGTGCGGCTCTCATTCAATACTGACCCTCCGACAGTGCAGCTCTCCCTCAGCACTGAACCTCCAACAGTGCGGCTCTCCCTCAGCACTGACCCTCCGACAGTGCGGCGCTCCCTCAGCCATGACTCTCCGACAGTTCGGCTCTCCCTCTGTACTGAACCTCCGACATTGCGGCTCTCCCTCAGCACTGACCCTCCGACAGTGCGGTGCTCCCTCAGCACTGACCCACCGACAGTGCGGCACTCCCTCAGTACTGTCCCTCCGACAATGTGGCTCTCCCTCAGCACTGACTCTCCGACAGTGCGGCTCTCCCTCAGCACTTACCCTCCGACAGTGCGGCGCTCCCTCAGCACTGACTCTCCGACAGTGCGGCTCTACCTCAACACTGACCCACAGACAGTGCGACACTCCCTCAGTACTGACTTTCCGACAGTGTGGCTCTCCCTCACCAGTGTCCCTCCGAAAGTGCGGTGCTCCCTCAGCACTAACCCTCCGACAGTGCAGCGCTCCATCAGCTCTGACCCTTCGACAGTGCGGCTCTCACTCAGCACTGACCCTCCGACAGTGCGGCTCTCCCTCAGTACTGACCCTTGACAGTGCGGCTCTCACTCAGTACTGACCCTTGACAGTGCGGCTCTCCCTTAGCACTGACCCTCTGACAGTGTGACTCTCCCTCAGCACTGACCCTCCGACAGTGTGGCGCTCCCTCAGCACTGACCCTCCGACAGTGCGGCTCTCCCTCAGCACTGACCCTCCGACAGTGCGGCGCTCCCTCAGCCATGACTCTCCGACAGTGCGGCTGTCCCTCTGTACTGAACCTCCGACATTGCGGCTCTCCCTCAGCACTGACCCACCGACAGTGCGGCTCTCCCTCAGTACTGACCCTCCGACAATGCGGCGCTCCCTCAGCACTGACTCTCCGACAGTGCGGCTCTCCCTCAGCACTTACCCTCCGACAGTGCGGCTCTACCTCAACACTGACCCACAGACAGTGCGGCACTCCCTCAGTACTGACCCACAGACTGTGCGGCACTCACTCAGTACTGACCCTGCGACAGTGCGGCTCTCCCTCGGTACTGACCCTCCGAAAGTGCGGCGATCCCTCAGTTACTGACCTTCAGACCGTGCGGCGCTCCCTCAGTACTGACCCTCCGACAGTGCGGCGCTCCTTCAGCACTGACCCTCCGACAGTGCGGCTCTCCCTCAGTACTGACCCTCCGACAGTGCGGCGCTCCTTCAGCACTGACCCTCTGACAGTGCGGTGCTCCCTCAGTACTGAACCTCTGAAGTGCGGCGCTCCCTCAGTACAGACCCTCCGACAGTGCAGCACTCCCTCATCACTGACACTCCGAAGGTGCGGCACTCCCTCAGTACGGACCCTCCGACAGTGCGGCTCTCCATCAGCACTGACCCTCCAACAGTGCGGCAATCCCTCATCACTGTCCCTCCAACAGTGAAGCGCTCCCTCTGCACTGACCCTCCGACAGTGTGGCGCTTCCTCAGCACTGACCCTCCGACAGTGCGGCTCTCCCTCAGCACTGATCCTCCAACAGTGCGGCACTCCCTCAGCACTGACCTTCTGACTGTGTGGCTCTCCCTCAACACTGACCCTCTGACTGTGCTGCTCTCCCTCAGTACTGACCCTCCGACAGTGTGGCGCTCCCTCAGTACTGAACACTCGTCCTCTCACTCTCTGATGGTCGTTTTTATCAATTACCGTTATTTTTTTAAAAATTATCAATTTATTGCTCTGTTGCTGATTTATGTCTGTTCAGCAACATAACGTTCAGTCTAAACGTCATCGGCGAAACATTCAGATCAGCCCCTTGACCGACACAATCGTGGCAACGTGTACCCTCCAGACACAGGAAAGTTGCCCTAGCCTGGTTGAAGCAACAGCAGCGTGTCATCAACCTTCAGGAAGTGTGTCAGAAGATCCCGGTCTCGGTTACACTTTAGCCTGTAGGCAGGGCACACGCGCACACCTCCCAAGTCCTCACGCTCCCCATCCACATATATCCGTGTCTAGAATTCGTGAATCGACCACCAGGAGTTGGCGCCAAGGCTGACGAGCGATTGGTGCCTTGAGATTGGCATCGCCAACGCAACATGGGGGCAGCGGTGGGATAGGCAGTTAAGGGAGAGCAGCAAGCCACCAATTTGAGGCATGTTACATCACCACTGATGATATCTTCAGACAGAATATGCACCAAACTCAACCCCCCATCTCCGATATCCTTGGTACCCAATGTCCCGACAAAAGACTAACTCTGCAGGCAAGATGCATATCACGTCAGGTTACGGTCTGCCATAGTTCCAGATATAAATCGAGGGATGAATGTGAAAGACACTGAAATAACGGCCGTGATTCATTAGGTACAATTACTGTCCACAAAACCAAATATTTTTCTGACAGTGCGGCGCTCCCTCAGCACTTACCATCCGCAAATGCGGCTCTCCCTCAGCACTGACCCTCAGACAGTGCGACTCTCCCTCACCAGTGTCCCTCCGAAAGTGCGGTTCTCCCTCAGCACTGACCCTCCGACAGTGCTGCGCTCCCTCAGCTCTGACCCTTCGACAGTGCGGCTCTCCCTCAGCACTGACCCTCCGACAGTGCGGCTCTCCCTCAGCACTGACCCTCCAACAGTGCGGCTCTCCCTCAGTACTGACCCTTGACTGTACGGCTCTCCCTCAGTACTGACCCTTGACAGTGCGGCTCCCCCTTAGCACTGACACTCCGACAGTGCGGCTCTCCCTCAGTACTGACTCTCCGCCAGTGCGGCTCTCCCTCAGCACTGACCCCCCGACAGTGCGGCTCTCCCTCAGTACTGACTCTCCGACAGTGCGGCGCTCCCTCAGCACTGACCCTCTGACGGTGCGGCTCTCCCTCAGTACTGACCCTCCGACAGTGCGGCTCTCCCTCAGTACTGACCCTCCGACAGTGCGGCGCTCCCTCAGCACTGACCCTCTGACATTGCAGCTCTCCCTCAGCGCTGACCCTCCGACAGTGCGGCTCTCCCTCAGTACTGACCCTCCGACAGTGCGGCGCTCCCTAAGCACTGACCCTCCGACAGTGCGGCTCTCCCTCAGTACTGACCCTCTGACAGTGTGACTCTCCCTCAGCACTGACCCTCCGACAGTGTTGCTCTTCCTCAGCACTGACAATCCGACAGTGCGGCTCTCCCTCAGCACTGACCCACCGACAGTGCGGCTCTCCCTCAGCACTGACCCTCCCACAGTGCGGCGCTCCCTCAGCACTGACTCTCCGACAGTCCGGCTCTCCCTCTGTACTGAACCTCCGACATTGCGGCTCTCCCTCAGCACCGACCCTCCGACAGTGCGGTGCTACCTCAGCACTGACCCTCCGACAGTGCGGCACTCCCTCAGTACTGACGCTCTGACAGTGCGGCTCTCCCTCAGCACTGACCCTCCGACAGTGCGGTGCTCCCTCAGCACTGACCCTCCGACCGTGCGGCACTCCCTCAGCACTGACCCTCCGACAGTGCGGCTCACCCTCAGCACTGACCCTCCGACAGTGCGGCACTCCCTCAGTACGGACGCTCTGACAGTGCGGCTCTCCCTCAACACTGACCCACTGACAGTGCGGCACTCCCTCAGTACTGACGTTCTGACACTGCGGGTCTCCCTCAGTACTGACCCTCTGACTGTGTGGCTCTCCCTCAACACTGACCCCCCGACAGTGCTGCGCTCCCTCAGTACTGATCCTCCGACAGTGCGGCACTCCCTCACTAAAGACCCTCCGACAGTACGGCTCTCCTTCAGTGCTTACCATCCGACAGTCTGGCGCTCCCTCAGCACTGACCCTCCGACAGTGCGGCGCTCCGTCAGTACTGAACACTCGTCCTCTTGCTCTCTGTGGGTCGTTTTTATCAATTAATGTTATTTTTTTTTAAATTATCAATTTCTTGCTCTTTGCTGATTTATGTCTGTTCAGCAACATAACGTTCAGTCGAAACGTCATCGGCGAAACCTTCAGATCAGCCCCTTGACCGACACAATCGTGGCAACGTGTACCCCCCAGACACAAGAAAGTTGGCCAAGCCTGGTTGAAGTGATAGCAGCATGTGATCCCCCTTCAGGAAGTGTGTCAGACGATCCCGGTCTCAGTTACACTTTAGCCTGTAGGCAGAGCTCACGCGCACAGCTCCCATGTCCTCAAGCTCCCCATCCACATATATCCGTGTCTAGAATTCGTGAATCGACCACCAGGAGTTGGCGCCAAGGCTGACGAGCGATTGGTGCCTTGTGACCGGCATCGCCAACGCAACATGGGGGCAGCGGTGGGATAGGCAGTTAAGGGAGAGCATCAAGCCACCAATTTGAGGCATGTTACATCACCACTGATGATATCCTCGGACAGAATATGCACCAAACTCAACCCCCATCTCCGATATCCTCTGCACCCAATGTCCCGACAAAAGATTAACTCTGAAGGCAAGATGCATATCACGTCAGGTTACGGTCTGCCATATTACCAGATATAAATCGAGGGATGAATGTGAAAGACACTGAAATAACGGCCGTGATTCATTAGGTACAATTACTGTCCACAAAACCAAATATTTTTCTGACAGTGCGGCGCTCCCTCAGCACTTACCATCCGACAGTGCGGCTCTCACTCAGCACTGACCCTCCGACAGTGCGGCTCTCCCTCAACACTGACCCTCCGACAGTGCGGCTCTCCCTCAGCACTTACAATCCGCAAATGCGGCTCTCCCTCAGCACTGACCCTCCGACAGTGCGGCTCTCCCTCAGCACTGACCATCCGACTGTTCGGCGCTCACTCAGTACTGACCCTCCGACAGTGCGGCTCTCCCTCAGTACTGACCCTCCGACAGAGCGCCGCTCCCTCAGTACTGACACTTCTACAGTGTGGCTCTCCCTCAGCACTGTCCCTTCGACAGTGCGGCTCTCCCTCAGCACTGACCCTCCGACAGTGCGGCTCACCCTCAGCACTGACCCTCCAACAGTGCGGCTCTCCCTCAGCACTGACCCTCCGACAGTGCGGCTTTCTCTCAGTACTGACCCTCCGACAGTGCGGCACTCCCTCAGTACTGACCCTCCGACAGTGCGGCTCTCCCTCAGTACTGACCCTCCGACAGTGCGGCTCTCCCTCAGTAAAGAACCTCTGACTGTGCAGTGCTCCCTCAACACTGACCCTCCGACAATGCGGCTCTCCCTCAGCACTGACCCTCTGACAGTGCTGTGCTCCCTCAGTATTGTCCCTCCGACAGTGCGGCTCTCCCTCAGCACTGAATCTTCGACCGTGCGGTGCTCCCTCAGCACTGACCCTCCGACAGTGCAGCGCTCCCTCAGTATTGATCCTCCGACAGTGCTGCTCTCCCGCAGTACTGACGCTGCAACAGTGCAGCTCTCCCTCAGTACTGACCCTCCAACAGTGCTCCTCTCCCTCAGCACTGACCCTCCAACAGTGTGGCTCTCCCTCAGCACTGACCCTCCTACAGTGCGGCTCTCCCTCAGCACTGACCCTCAGACAGTGCGGCTCTCCCTCCGTACTGAAAAACCAGCATTACTGCTCTCCCTCAGCATTGACGCTGCAACAGTGCGGCTCTCCCTCAGTACTGAACCTCCGACAGTGCAGCTCTCCCTCAGCACTGACCCTCCGACAGTGCGGCACTCCCTCAGTACTGACCCTCTGACAGTGCAGCTCTCCCTCAGCACTGAGCCTCCGACAGTGCAGCTCTCCCTCAGCACTGACCGTGGGACAGTGCGGCTCTCCCTCAGTACTGAACCTCCGACAGTGTGGCTCTCGCTCAGCACTGACCCTCCCACAGTGCGGTGCTCCCTCAGCACTGACCCTCCCACAGTGCGGCTCTCCCTCAGCACTCACCCTCCGACAGTGCGGTGCTCCCTCAGCACTGACCCTCCGACAGTGCGGCTCTCCCTCAGCACTGACCCTCCGACAGTGCAGCTCTCGCTCAGTACTGACCCTCCGACAGTGCAGCTCTCCCTCAGCGCTGACCCTCCGACAGTGCGGCTCTCCCTCAGTACTGACCCTCCGACAGTGCGGCGCTCCCTCGGCACTGACCCTCCGACAGTGCGGCTCTCCCTCAGTACTGACCCTCTGACAGTGTGACTCTCCCTCAGCACTGACCCTCCGACAGTGTGGCGCTCCCTCAGCACTGACCCTCCGACAGTGCGGCGCTCCCTCAGCACTGACTCTCCTACAGTCCGGCTCTCCCTCTGTACTGAACCTCCGACATTGCGGCTCTCCCTCAGTACTGACCCTCCGACACTGCGGCTCTCCCACAGCACTGACCCTCCGACAGTGGGGCTCTCCCTCAGTACTGACCCTCCGACAGTGCGGCTCTCCCTCGGCACTGTCCCTCCGACAGTGCGGCTCTCCCTCAGTACTGACCCTCAGACAGTGCGGCTCTCCCTCGGCACGGACCCTCCGACAGTGCGGCTCTCCCTCAGTACTGACCCTCAGACAGTACGGCTCTCCCTCAGCACTGACCCTCCGACAGTGCGGCTCTCCCTCAGCACTGACCCTCAGACAGTGCGGCTCTCTCTCAGTACTGACCCTCCAACAATGCGGTTCTCCATCCGTACTGAAAAACCGACATTACTGCTCTCCCTCAGTACTGACTTTCCGACAGTTTGGCTCTCCCTCACCAGTTTCCCTCCGAAAGTGCGGTTCTCCCTCAGCACTGAGGCTCCGACTGTTCGGCGCTCAATCAGTACTGACCCTCTGACAGTGCAGCTGTCGCTCAGCACTGACCCTCTGAGAGTGCGGCGATCCCTCAGTTACTGACCGTCAGACAGTGCGGCGCTCCCTCATCACTGACACTCTGACAGTGCGGCTCTCCCTCAGTACTGACCCTTTGACAGTGCGGCTCTCCCTCCGCACTGACCCTCCGACATTGCAGCTCTCCCTCAGTACTGACCCTCCGACAGAGCGGCTCTTCCTCAGTACTGACCCTCCGACAGTGCGGCTCTCCCTCAGTACTGACACTCCGACAGTGCAGCTCACCCTCAGCACTGACCCTCCGACAGTGCGGCTCTCCCTCAGCACTGACCCTCCGACAGTGCGGCTCTCCCTTAGCACTGACCCTCCGACAGTGCGGCTCTCCCTCAGCACTGACCCTTGACAGTGCGGCTGTCCCTTAGCACTGACCCTCCGACAGTCCGGTTCTCCCTCAGCACTGACCTTCCGACAGTGCGGCTCTCCCTCAGTACTGACCCTCCGACAGTGCGGCACTCCCTCAGTACTGACCCTCCGACAGTGCGGCTCTCCCTCTGCACTGACCCTCAGACCGTGCGGCTCTCCCTCAGCACTGACCCTCCGACAGTGCGGCTCTCCCTCAGCACTGACCCTCCGACAGTGTGGCGCTCCCTCAGCACTGACCCTCCGACAGAGCGGCTCTCCATCAGCGCTGTCCCTCCAACAGTGCGGCTCTCCCTCAGCACTGACCCTCCGACAGTGTGGCGCTCCCTCAGCACTGACCCTCCGACAGAGCGGCTCTCCATCAGCACTGACCCTCCAACAGTCCGGCTCTCCCTCAGCTCTGACCATCCGACAGTGCGGCTCTCCCTCAGCACTGACCCTCCGACAGTGCGGTTCTCCCTCAGCACTGACCCTCTGACAGTGCGGCTCTCCCTCAATACTGACCCTCCGACAGTGCGGCTCTCCCTCAGCACTGACCCTCCGACAATACGGCTCTCCCTCAGTACTGACCCTCCGACAGTGCGGCTCTCCCTCATTACTGACCCTCCAACAGAGCGGCTCTCCCTCAGCACTGACCCTCCGACAGAGCGGCTCTCCCTCAGTACTGACCCTCCAACAGAGCGGCTCTCCCTCAGCACTGACCCTCCGACAGAACGGCTCTCCCTCAGCACTGACCCTATGACAGTGCGGCTCTCCCTCTGCACTGACCCTCCGACAGTGCAGCACTCCCTCAGTACTGACCCTCCGAAAGTTCGGCTCTCCCTCAGTACTGACACTCCGACAGTTTGGCGCTCGCTGACCCATGACACTCCGGCAGAGCAGTTCTCAATCAGTACTGACCCTCCAAAAATACAGCTCTCCCTCTGTAATGACCCTCCCACAGTGCGGCTCTCCCTCAGCACTGACCCTCCGTCAGTGCGGCGCTCCCTCAGCACTGAACACTCGCCCTCTCGCTCTCTGATGGTCGTTTTTATCAATTACTGTTATTTTTTTTAAATGTTCATTTTATTTCTCTGTCGCTGATTTATGTCTGCTCAGCAACATAACGTTCAATTTAAACGTCATTGGCGAAAACTTCAGATCAGCCCCTTGACCGACGCAATCTTGGCAATGTTTACCCCCGACATGAGAACGTTGGCCAAGCCTGGTTGAAGCAATAGCGGCATGTCACCACCCTTCAGGAAGTGTGTCAGACGATCCCTGTCTTGGTTACACTTTAGCCTGTAGGCAGAGCACACACGTACAGCTCCCATGTCCTCTAGCTCCCCATTCACGTATATCCCTGCCTAGAATTCATGAAACGACCACCAGGAGTTGGCGCCAAGGCTGACGAGCGATTGGTGCCTTGAGAGCGGCATCGCCAATGCAACATGGTGGCAGCAGTGGGATAGGCAGTTAAGGGAGAGCTGCAAGCCATCAATTTGAGGCATGTTACATCACCACTGATGATATCCTCGGTCAGAACATGCACCAACCCCAACACCCCATCTCCGATATCCTCGGTACCTCATGTCCCGACAACAGATTAAATCTGCAGGCAAGATCCACATCACGTCAGGTTACGGTCTGCCATAGTTCCAGATATAAATCGAGGGACGAATGTGAAAGACACTGAAACAACGGCAGTGATTCATTAGGTACAATAACTTTCCACAAAACTAAATATTGTTTCTGTTAATGTAGCACTCCCTCAGAACTGACCCTCTGACAGTGCGGCTCTCCCTCAGTACTGACCCTCCGACAGTGCGACGCTCCCTCAGCACTGACCCTCCAACAGTACGGCTCCCTCTCAGTACTGACCCTTTGACAATGAGGCTCTCCCTCAGTACTGACCCTCCGACAGTGCGGCTCTCCCTCAGCACTGACCCTCCGACATTGCAGCTCTCCCTCAGTACTGACCCTCCGACAGACCGGCTCTCCCTTAGCACTGACCCTCCGACAGTGCGGCTCTCCCTCAGTACTGACCCTTGACAGTGCGGCACTCCCTCAGCACTGACCCTCCGACAGTGCGGCTCTCCCTCAGTACTGACCCTCCGACAGTGCGGCGCTCCCTCAGCACTGACCCTCCGACAGTGCGGCTCTCCCTCAGCACTGACCCTACGACAGTGCGGCTCTCCCTCAGTACTGACCCTCCAACAGTGCGGCGCTCCCTCAGCACTGACCCTCCGAAAGTCCGGCTCTCGCTCAGCACTGACCCTCCGACAGTGCAGCTCTCCCTCAGCATTGACCCTCCGACAGTGCGGCACTCCCTCAGTACTGACGCTCTGACCGTGCGGGTCTCCCTCAGTACTGACCCTCTGACTGTGTGGCTCTCACTCAACACTGACCCTCTGACAGTGCTGCGCTCCCTCAGTACTGATCCTCCGACAGTGCGGCGCTCCCTCAGTACTGACCCTCCGACAGTGCGGCACTCCCTCAGTACTGACCCTCCGACAGTGCGGCTCTCCCTCAGCACTGATTCTTCGACCGTGCGGTGCTACCTCAGTACTGACCCTGCAACAATGCGGCTCCCCCTCACCAGTGTCCCTCTGAAAGTGCGGTGCTCCCTCAGCACTGACCCTCCGACTGTTGGGCGCTCACTCAGTGCTGACCCTCCGACAGTGCAGCTCTCGCTCAGCACTGACCCTCCCACATTGCGGCTCTCCCTCAGTACTGACCCTCCGACAGTGCGGCTCTCCCTCAGTACTGACCCTCCAACAGTGCGGCTCTCCCTCAGCACTGGCACTCCGACCGTGCGGCACTCCCTCAGCACTGACCCTCTGACTGTATGGCTCTCCCTCAACACTGACCCTCTGACTGTGCGGCTCTCCCTCAGTAGTGCCCCTCCGACAGTGCCGTGCTCCCTCAGCACTGAACACTCGTCCTCTTGCTCTCTGATGGTCGTTTTTATCAATAACCGTTATTTTTTTAAAAAATAATCAATTTCTTGCTCTGTTGCTGATTTATGTCTGTTCAGCAACATAACGTTCAGTCGAAACGTCATCGGCGAAACCTTCAGATCAGCCCCTTGACCGACACAATCGTGGCAACGTGTACCCCCCAGACACAAGAAAGTTGGCCAAGCCTGGTTGAAGCGATAGCAGCGCGTGATCACCCTTCAGGAAGTGTGTCAGATGATCCCGGTCTCGGTTACACTTTAGCCTGTAGGCAGAGCACACGCGCACAGCTCCCATGTCCTCAAGCTCCCCATCCACATATATCTGAGGCTAGAATTCGTGAATCGACCACCAGGAGTTGGCGCCAAGGCTGACGAGCGATTGGTGCCAAAAGAGAGTGGCATCGCCAACGCAACATGGGGGCAGCGGTGGGATAGGCAGTTAAGGGAGAGCAGCAAGCCACCAATTTGAGGCATGTTACATCACCACTGATGATATCTTCAGACAGAATATGCACCAAACTCAACACCCCATCTCCGATATCCTTGGTACCCCATGTCCTGACAAAAGATTAACTCTGCAGGCAAGATGCACATCACGTCAGGTTACGGTCTGCCATAGTTCCAGATATAAATCGAGGGATGAATGTGAAAGACACTGAAATAACGGCCGTGATTCATTAGGTACAATTACTGTCCACAAAACCAAATATTTTTCTGACAGTGCGGCGCTGCCTCAGCACTTACCATCCGCAAATGCGGCCCTCCCTCAGCACTGACCCTCCGACAGTGCAGCTCTCCCTCAGTACTGACCCTCCGACAGTGCAGCTCTCCCTCAGCACTGACCCTCCAACATTGCGGCTCTCCCTCAGCACTGACCCTCAGACAGTGCGGTTCTCCATCCGTACTGAAAAAGCGACATTAATGCTCTCCCTCAGTACTGACTTTCCGACAGAGTGGCTCTCCCTCACCAGTGTCCCTCCGAAAGTGCGGTGCTCCCTCAGCACTGACCCTCCGACAGAGCGGCTCTCCCTCAGCACTGACCCTCCAACAGTGCGGCTCTCCCTCAGCACTGACCCTCCGACAGAGCGGCTCTCCCTCAGCACTGACCATCCGACAGTGCGGCTCTCCCTCAGCACTGACCCTCCGACAGTGCGGCTCTCCCTCAGTACTGACCCTCTCACAGTGCGGCTCTCCCTCAGCACTGACTGTCCGACAGTGTGGCTCTCCCTCAGCACTGACACTCCGACAGTGCGGTTCTCCCTCAGTACTGACCCTCCGACAGTGCGGCGCTCCCTCAGAACTGACCCTCCGACAGTGCAGCACTCCCTCAGTACTGACCATCCGACAGTGCAGCACTCCCTCAGTAATGACGCTCTGACAGTGCGGCTCTCCCTCAGTACTGACCCTCCGACAGTGCGGCTCTCCCTCAGTACTGAACCTCCGAAAGTGCGGCTCTCCCTCAGCACTGAATCTTCGACTGTGCGGTGCTCCCTCAGTATTGACCCTCCGACAGTGCGGCTCTCCTTCAGCACTGACCCTCCGACAGTGCGGCTGTCCCTCAGTACTGACCCTCCGACAGTGCGGCTCTCCCTCAGTACTGACCCTTGACAGTGCGGCTCTCCTCAGTACTGACCCTTGACAGTGCGGCTCTCCCTCAGTACTGACCCTTGACAGTGCGGCTCTCCCTCAGTACTGATCCTCCGACAGTGCGGCGCTCCCTCAGTACTGACCGTCCAAAAGTGCGGCTCTTATTCAGCACTCACCCTCCGACAGTGCAGCTCTCCCTCAGCACTAACCCTCCGACAGTGCGGCTCTGCCTCAGTACTGACCCTCCAACAGTGCAGCTCTCCCTCAGTACTGACCCTCTGACAGTGCAGCGCTCCCTCAGCACTGACCCACCGACAGTGCGGCACTCCCTTTCAGTAGAGACCCTCCGACAGTGCAGCGCTCCCTCAGCACTGACCCACCGACAGTGCGGCACTCCCTCAGTACTGACGCTCTGACAGTGCGTGTCTTTTTCAGTACTGACCCTCTGACTGTGTGGCTCTCCCTCATCACTGACCCTCCGACAGTGCTGCGCTCCCTCAGTACTGATCCTCCGACAGTGCGGCACTCTCTCACTAAAGACCCTACGACAGTGCAGCTCTCCCTCATTGCTGATCATCCGACAGTCCGGCGCTCCCTCAACACTGACCGTCCGACAGTGCGGCTCTCCCTCAGTACTGACCCTCCGACAGTTCGGCGCTCCCTCAGCACTGAGCCTCCGACAGTTCGGCTCTCCCTCAGCACTGACCCTCCGACAGTGTGGCGCTCCCTCAGTACTGAACACTCGTCCTCTTGCTCTCTGTGGATCGTTTTTATCAATTACCGTTATTTTTTTTTAAATTATCAATTTCTTGCTCTGTTGCTGATTTATGTCTGTTCAGCAACATAACGTTCTGTCGAAACGTCATCGGCGAAACCTTCAGTTCAGCCCCTTGACCGACACAATCGTGGCAACGTGTACCCCCCAGACACAAGAAAGTTGGCCAAGCCTGGTTGAAGCGATAGCAGCGCGTGATCACCCTTCAGGAAGTGTGTCAGACGATCCCGGTCTCGGTTACACTTTAGCCTGTAGGCAGAGCACACGCGTACAGCTCCCATGTCCTCAAGCTCCCCATCCACATATATCCGTGTCTAGAATTTGTGAATCGAACACCAGGAGTTGGCGCCAATGCTGACGACCGATTGGTGCCTTGAGATTGGCATCGCCAACGCAACATGGGGGCAGCGTTGGGATAGGCAGTTAAGGGAGAGCAGCAAGCCACCAATTTGAGGCATGTTACATCACCACTGATGATATCTTCGAACAGAATATGCACCAAACTCAACCCCCCATCTCCGATATTCTCGGTACCCCATGTCCCGACAAAAGATTAACTCTGCAGGCAAGCTGCATATCACGTCAGGTTACGGTCTGCCATAGTTCCAGATATAAATCGAGGGATGAATGTGAAAGACACTGAAATAACGGCCGTGATTCATTAGGTACAATTACTGTCCACAAAACCAAATATTTTTCTGACAGTGCGGCGCTCCCTCAGCTCTTACCATCCACAAATGCGGCTCTTCCTCAGCACTGACCCTCCGACAGTGCGGCTCTCATTCAATACTGACCCTCCGACAGTGCGGCACTCCCTCAGCCCTGAATCATCGACCGTGCGGTGCTCCTTCAGCACTGACCCTCTGACAGTGCGGCTCTCCCTCAGCCCTGACCCTCCGACAGTGCGGCTCTCCCTCAGCAATGACCCTCCGATAGTGCGGCTCTCCCTCTGAACTGACCCTCCAAGAGTCCAGACTTCCCTCAGTACTGACCCTCCGACAGTGTGGATCTCCCTCAGCGCTGACCCTCCAACGATGCCGCTCTCCCTCAACACTGACCCTCATACAGGTCGGCTCTCCCTCAGTTCTGACCCTCCGACAGTGCGGCTCTCCCTCAGCACTGACCCTCCGACAGTGCGGCTCTCCCTCAGCACTGACCCTCCGACAGTGCGGCTCTCCCTCAGCACTGACCCTCCGACAGTGCGGCTCTCCCTCAGTACTGACCCTCCGACAGTGCAGCTCTCCCTCAGCCCTGACCATCCAACATTGTGGCGCTCCCTCAGTACTGACCCTCCGACAGTGCAGCTCTCCCTCAGCCCTGACCATCCAACATTGCGGCGCTCCCTCAGTACTGACCCTCCGACAGTGCAGCTCTCCCTCAGTACTGACCCTCCGACAGTGCGGCTCTACCTCAGCACTGACCCTCTGAAAGTTCGGCTCTCCCTCTGCACTGACCCTCCAAGAGTGCAGACATCCCTCAGTACTGACCCTCCGACAGTGCCGCTCTCCCTCAGTACTGACTCTCCGACAGTGCGGCTCTCCCTCGGCGCTGACCCTCCGACAGTGCGGCTCTCCCTCAGTACTGACCCTCCGACAGTGCGGCTCTCCCTCAGTACTGACCGTCTGACAGTGCGGCACTCCATCAGTACTGACCCTCCGACAGTGCCGCTCTCCCTCAGTACTGACCCTGCGACAGTGCGGCTCTCCCTCAGCACTGACCCTCTGACAGTGCGGCCATCCCTCGGCACTGACCCTCCGACAGTGCGGCTCTCCCTCAGTACTGACCCTCTGACAGTGCGGCACTCCCTCAGCACTGACCCTCCGACAGTGCGGCTCTCCCTCAATACTGACCCTCCGACAATCCGGCGCTCGCTCAGCACTGACCTTCCGACAGTGCGGCTCTCCCTCAATACTGACCCTCCGACAGTGCGGCTCTCCCTCAGCATTGACCCTCCCACAGGTCGGCGCTCCCTCAGTAATGAACACTCGCCCTCTCGCTCTCTGATTGTCGTTTTTATCAATTAGTGTTGTTATTTTTTAAATTATCAATTTATTTCTCTGTCGCTGATTTATGTCTGCTCAGCAACATAACGTTCAGTCTAAACGTCATCGGCGAAACCTTCAGATGGTCCGTTGACCGACACAATCGGGCAACGTGTACCCCCGACACGAGAATGTTGGCCAAGCCTGGTTGAAGCGATAGCGGCGTGTCACCACCCTTCAGGAAGTGTGTCAGACGATCCCGGTCTCGGTTACACTTTAGCCTGTAGGCAGAGCACACGCGTACAGCTCCCATGTCCTCACTCTCCCCATACACATATATCCGAGCCTAGACTTCATGAATCGACCACCAGGAGTTGGCGCCACAGCTGACGTGTGATTGGTGCCTTGAGAGTGGCATCACCAATGCAACATGGGGGCAGTGGTGGGGTAGGCAGTTAAGGGACAGCAGCAAGCCACCAATTTGATGCATGTTACATCAAAACTGATGATATCTTCCGTCAGAATATGCACCAAACTCAACCCCCCATCTCCGTTATCCTCTGTACCCCATGTCCCGACGACAGATTAACTCTGCAGGCAAGATCCACATCATGTCAGATTACGGTCTGCCCTAGTTCCAGATATAAATCAAGGGACGAATGTGAAAGACAGTGAAATAACGGCAGCGATTCATTAGGTACAACTATTGTTCACAAAACAAAATATTGTTTCTGGGAGTGCAGAGCTCCCTCAGTGCTGACCCCCCGACTGTGCAGCACTCCCTTAGCACTGACCCTCCGACAGTGCAGCTCTCCCTCAGTACTGACCCTCCGACAGTGCTGCTCTCCCTTAGCACTGACCCTCCGACAGTGCGGCTCTCCCTCAGCACTGACCCTCCGACTGTGCAGCACTCCCTTAGCACTGACCCTCCGACAGTGCGGCGCTCCCTCAGCACTGACCCTCCGACAGTGCGGCTCTCCCTCAGCACTGACCCTCCGACAATGCGGCTCTCCCTCAGCGCTGACCCTCCGACAGTGCAGCTCTCCCTCAACACTGACCCTCCGACAGTGCGGCGTTCCCTCAGCACTGACCCTCCGACAGTACGGCTCTCCCTCAGCACTGACCCTCCGACAGTGCGGCTCTCCCTCAGCACTGACCCTCCGACAGTGCGGCTCTCCCTCAGTGCTGACCCTCGGACAATGAGGCGCTCCCTCCGCACTGACCCTCCGACAGTGCGGTTCTCCCTCAGCCCTGAGCCTCCGACAGTGCGGCTCTCCCTCAGCACTGACCCTCCGACAGTGCAGCTCTCCCTCAGCACTGACCCTCCGACAGTGCGGCTCTCCCTCAGCCCTGAGCCTCCGACAGTGTGGCGCTCCCTCAGCACTGACGCTCCCACAGTGCGGCGCTCCCTCAGTACTGACCCTCCGACAGTGTGGCTCTCCCTCAGTACTGACCCTCCGACAGTGCGGCCTCCCTCAGCGCTGACCCTCCGACAGTGTGGCTCTCCCTCAGCACTGACCCTCCGACAGTGCGGCTCTCCCTCATTACTGACCCTCCGACAGTGCGGCTCTCCCTCAGCCCTGACCATCCGACAGTGCGGCGCTCCCTCAGCACTGACCCTCCGACAGTGCGGCTCTCCCTCAACCATGACCCTCCGACAGTGCGGCTCTCCCTCAGCACTGACCCTCCGACAGTGCGGCTCTCCCTCAGTACTGACCCTCCGACAGTGCAGCTCTCCCTCAGCACTGACCCTCCGACAGTGCGGCTCTCCCTCAGCACTGTCCCTCTGAAAGTTCGGCTCTCCCTCTGAACTGACCCTCCAAGAGTCCAGACTTCCCTCAGTACTGACCCTCCGACAGTGTGGCTCTCCCTCAGTGCTGACCCTCCAACGATGCCGCTCTCCCTCAACACTGACCCTCATACAGGTCGGCTCTCCCTCAGTTCTGACCCTCCGACAGTGCGGCTCTCCCTCAGCACTGACCCTCCGACAGTCCGGCTCTCCCTCAGCACTGACCCTCCTACAGTGCGGCTCTCCCTCAGCACTGACCCTCCGACAGTGCGGCTCTCCCTCAGTACTGACCCTCCGACAGTGCGGCTCTCCCTCAGTACTGACCCTCCGACAGTGCAGCTCTCCCTCAGCCCTGACCATCCAACATTGTGGCGCTCCCTCAGTACTGACCCTCCGACAGTGTAGCTCTCCCTCAGCCCTGACCATCCAACATTGCGGCGCTCCCTCAGTACTGACCCTCCGACAGTGCAGCTCTCCCTCAGCACTGACCCTCCGACAGTGCGGCTCTACCTCAGCACTGACCCTCTGAAAGTTCGGCTCTCCCTCTGCACTGACCCTCCAAGAGTGCAGACATCCCTCAGTACTGACCCTCCGACAGTGCCGCTCTCCCTCAGTACTGACCCTGTGACAGTGCGGCTCTCCCTCAGCACTGACTCTCCGACAGTGCGGCTCTCCCTCGGCGCTGACCCTCCGACAGTGCGGCTCTCCCTCAGTACTGACCCTCCGACAGTGCGGCTCTCCCTCAGTACTGACCCTCTGACAGTGCGGCACTCCCTCAGTACTGACCCTCCGACAGTGCAGCTCTCCCTCAGCACTGACCCTCCGACAGTGCGGCTCTCCCTCAGCACTGACCCTCTGAAAGTTCGGCTCTCCCTCTGAACTTACCCTCCAAGAGTCCAGACTTCCCTCAGTACTGACCCTCCGACAGTGTGGATCTCCCTCAGCGCTGACCCTCCAACGATGCTGCTCTCCCTCAACACTGACCCTCATACAGGTCGGCTCTCCCTCAGTTCTGACCCTCCGACAGTGCGGCTCTCCCTCAGCACTGACCCTCCGACAGTGCGGCTCTCCCTCAGCACTGACCCTCCGACAGTGCGGCTCTCCCTCAGCACTGACCCTCCGACAGTGCGGCTCTCCCTCAGCCCTGACCATCCAACATTGCGGCGCTCCCTCAGTACTGACCTTCCGACAGTGCAGCTCTCCCTCAGTACTGACCCTCCGACAGTGCGGCTCTACCTCAGCACTGACCCTCTGAAAGTTCGGCTCTCCCTCTGCACTGACCCTCCAAGAGTGCAGACATCCCTCAGTACTGACCCTCCGACAGTGCCGCTCTCCCTCAGTACTGACCCTGCGACAGTGCGGCTCTCCCTCAGCACTGACTCTCCGACAGTGCGGCTCTCCCTCGGCGCTGACCCTCCGACAGTGCGGCTCTCCCTCAGTACTGACCCTCCGACAGTGTGGCTCTCCCTCAGTACTGACCCTCTGACAGTGCGGCACTCCCTCAGTACTGACCCTCCGACAGTGCCGCTCTCCCTCAGTACTGACCCTGCGACAGTGCGGCTCTCCCTCAGCACTGACCCTCCGACAGTGCGGCTCTCCCTCAGTACTGACCCTCTGACAGTGCGGCACTCCCTCAGCACTGACCCTCCGACAGTGCGGCTCTCCCTCAATACTGACCCTCCGACAATGCGGCTCTCCCTCAGCACTGACCCTCCCACAGTGCGGCTCTCCCTCAGCACTGACCCTCCGACAGTGCGGCTCTCCCTCAGCACTGACCCTCTGAAAGTTCGGCTCTCCCTCTGAACTGACCCTCCAAGAGTCCAGACTTCCCTCAGTACTGACCCTCCGACAGTGTGGATCTCCCTCAGCGCTGACCCTCCAACGATGCTGCTCTCCCTCAACACTGACCCTCATACAGGTCGGCTCTCCCTCAGTTCTGACCCTCCGACAGTGCGGCTCTCCCTCAGCACTGACCCTCCGACAGTGCGGCTCTCCCTCAGCACTGACCCTCCGACAGTGCGGCTCTCCCTCAGCACTGACCCTCCGACAGTGCGGCTCTCCCTCAGTACTGACCATCCGACAGTGCGGCTCTCCCTCAGTACTGACCCTCCGACAGTGCAGCTCTCCCTCAGCCCTGACCATCCAACATTGTGGCGCTCCCTCAGTACTGACCCTCCGACAGTGCAGCTCTCCCTCAGTACTGACCCTCCGACAGTGCGGCTCTACCTCAGCACTGACCCTCTGAAAGTTCGGCTCTCCCTCTGCACTGACCCTCCAAGAGTGCAGACATCCCTCAGTACTCACCCTCCGACAGTGCGGCTCTCCCTCGGCGCTGACCCTCCGACAGTGCGGCTCTCCCTCAGTACTGAATCTCCTACAGTGCGGCTCTCCCTCAGTACTGACCCTCTGACAGTGCGGCACTCCCTCAGTACTGACCCTCCGAAAGTGCCGCTCTCCCTCAGTACTGACCCTCCGACAGTGCGGCTCTCCCTCAGTACTGACCCTCCGACAGTGCAGCTCTCCCTCAGCCCTGACCATCCAACATTGTGGCGCTCCCTCAGTACTGACCCTCCGACAGTGCAGCTCTCCCTCAGCCCTGACCATCCAACATTGCGGCGCTCCCTCAGTACTGACCTTCCGACAGTGCAGCTCTCCCTCAGTACTGACCCTCCGACAGTGCGGCTCTACCTCAGCACTGACCCTCTGAAAGTTCGGCTCTCCCTCTGCACTGACCCTCCAAGAGTGCAGACATCCCTCAGTACTGACCCTCCGACAGTGCCGCTCTCCCTCAGTACTGACCCTGCGACAGTGCGGCTCTCCCTCAGCACTGACTCTCCGACAGTGCGGCTCTCCCTCGGCGCTGACCCTCCGACAGTGCGGCTCTCCCTCAGTACTGACCCTCCGACAGTGTGGCTCTCCCTCAGTACTGACCCTCTGACAGTGCGGCACTCCCTCAGTACTGACCCTCCGACAGTGCCGCTCTCCCTCAGTACTGACCCTGCGACAGTGCGGCTCTCCCTCAGCACTGACCCTCCGACAGTGCGGCTCTCCCTCAGTACTGACCCTCTGACAGTGCGGCACTCCCTCAGCACTGACCCTCCGACAGTGCGGCTCTCCCTCAATACTGACCCTCCGACAATGCGGCTCTCCCTCAGCACTGACCCTCCCACAGTGCGGCTCTCCCTCAGCATTGACCCTCCCACAGGTCGGCGCTCCCTCAGTACTGACCCTCCGACAGTGCGGCTCTCCCTCAGCACTATCCCTCCCACAGGTCGGCGCTCCCTCAGTAATGAACACTCGCCCTCTCGCTCTCTGATCGTCGTTTTTATCAATTAGTGTTGTTATTTTTTAAATTATCAATTTATTTCTCTGTCGCTGATTTATGTCTGCTCAGCAACATAACGTTCAGTCTAAACGTCATCGGCGAATCCTTCAGATGGTCCCTTGACCGACACAATCGGGCAACGTGTACCCCCGACATGAGAATGTTGGCCAAGCCTGGTTGAAGCGATAGCGGCGTGTCACCACCCTTCAGGAAGTGTGTCAGACGATCCCGGTCTCGGTTACACTTTAGCCTGTAGGCAGAGCACACGCGTACAGCTCCCATGTCCTCACTCTCCCCATACACATATATCCGAGCCTAGACTTCATGAATCGACCACCAGGAGTTGGCGCCACAGCTGACGTGTGATTGGTGCCTTGAGAGTGGCATCACCAATGCAACATGGGGGCAGCGGTGGGGTAGGCAGTTAAGGGACAGCAGCAAGCCACCAATTTGATGCATGTTACATCAAAACTGATGATATCTTCCGTCAGAATATGCACCAAACTCAACCCCCCATCTCCGTTATCCTCTGTACCCCATGTCCCGACGACAGATTAACTCTGCAGGCAAGATCCACATCATGTCAGATTACGGTCTGCCCTAGTTCCAGATATAAATCAAGGGACGAATGTGAAAGACAGTGAAATAACGGCAGCGATTCATTAGGTACAACTATTGTTCACAAAACAAAATATTGTTTCTGGGAGTGCAGAGCTCCCTTAGCACTGACCCTCCGACAGTGCGGCTCTCCCTCAGCACTGACCCTCCGACAGTGCGGCTCTCCCTCAGCACTGACCCTCCGACAGTGCGGCTCTCCCTCAGCACTGACCCTCCGACAGTGCGGCTCTCCCTTAGCACTGACCCTCCGACAGTGCGGCTCTCCCTCAGCACTGACCCTCCGACAGTGCGGCTCTCCCTCAGCGCTGACCCTCCGACAGTGCATCTCTCCCTCAACACTGACCCTCCGACAGTGCGGCGTTCCCTCAGCACTGACCCTCCGACAGTGCGGCTCTCCCTCAGCACTGACCCTCCGACAGTGCGGCTCTCCCTCAGCACTGACCCTCCGACAGTGCGGCTCTCCCTCAGTGCTGACCCTCGGACAATGAGGCGCTCCATCCGCACTGACCCTCCGACAGTGCGGTTCTCCCTCAGCCCTGAGCCTCCGACAGTGCGGCTCTCCCTCAGCACTGACCCTCCGACAGTGCGGCTCTCCCTCAGCACTGACCCTCCGACAGTGCGGCTCTCCCTCAGCCCTGAGCCTCCGACAGTGCGGCTCTCCCTCAGTACTGACCCTCCGACAGTGCGGCGCTCCCTCAGCACTGACGCTCCCACAGTGCGGCGCTCCCTCAGTACTGACCCTCCGACAGTGTGGCTCTCCCTCAGTACTGACCCTCCGACAGTGCGGCCTCCCTCAGTACTGACCCTCCGACAGTGCGGCCTCCCTCAGCGCTGACCCTCCGACAGTGCGGCTCTCCCTCATTACTGACCCTCCGACAGTGCGGCTCTCCCTCAGCCCTGACCCTCCGACAGTGCGGCGCTCCATCAGCACTGACCCTCCGACAGTGCGGCTCTCCCTCAGCACTGACCCTCCGACAGTGCGGCTCTCCCTCCGCACTGACCCTCCGACAGTGCGGCTCTCCCTCCGCACTGACCCTCCGACAGTGCGGCTCTCCCTCCGCACTGACCCTCCGACAGTGCGGCTCTCCCTCCGCACTGACCCTCCGACAGTGCGGCTCTCCCTCCGCACTGACCCTCCGACAGTGCGGCACTCCCTCAGTACTGACCCTCCGACAGTCCGGCGCTCCACCCACGTGTTCTCTGAGACCCCTTCCTCTATCGAGGGCCCTTCGGGGTATTGTGTGGTACATAAGTCTTTGCTTTCTTATTGGAAAATCTTTATTTCACAATCATGCAAGCAGACATGAATTATTACTGAAATATAAAATTATAGGGATGGACCCGGGTGGACTGGGAACCCTTGGCAGGACCTCGTGGGTTAAGAAACTCAAACTGTCTTGATGGTGGAGGTAAAGGGACTGGGCCTCAAGGAACAGGACCCGGTTCTCAGGCCGAGCGGCCTGGCGCTCGTGGGAGAGCCGCCCCCTCAGCTCTGAGCAGGACTGGCCGCGCTGGGACTCCTAGGCCTCAAACGGAGCCTGAGGCCCGCAGGCGGCCCCTCATTCCCGCTCGCGTCCGCGTTTGGGCCGGATACAGGCGGGCCTGGGGCCTATATTCCTGTCTTTCTTCCCCTCACTTGAGAGACTGCACGGCCCTGACGAACACAGGCCTCAAATGAAGCCTGGGGCCGATGTTCCTGCCCTCATTCCCATCACTTGAAACACTTCACGACCCTGACGAACGTAGGCCTCAAATGAAGCCTGGGGCCGATATTCCTGCCCTCATTCCCATCACTTGAAACACTTCACGACCCTGACGAACGTAGGCCTCAAATGAAGCCTGGGGCCGATATTCCTGCCCTCTTTCCCATCACTTGAGAGACTGCACGGCCCTGATGAACACAGGCCTCAAATGAAGCCTGGGGCCGATGTTCCTGCCCTCATTCCCATCACTTGAGAGACTGCACGTCCCTGACGAACGTAGGCCTCAAATGAAGCCTGGGGCCGATGTTCCTGCCCTCTTTCCCATCACTTGAGAGACTGCACGGCCCTGATGAACACAGGCCTCAAATGAAGCCTGGGGCCGATATTCCTGCCCTCATTCCCATCACTTGAGAGACTGCACGTCCCTGACGAACGTAGGCCTCAAATGAAGCCTGGGGCTGATGTTCCTGCCCTCTTTCCCATCACTTGAGAGACTGCACGGCCCTGATGAACACAGGCCTCAAATGAAGCCTGGGGCCGATATTCCTGCCCTCATTCCCATCACTTGAGAGACTGCACGTCCCTGACGAACAAAGGCCTCAAATGAAGCCTGGGGCCTATATTCCTGCCCTCATTCCCATCACTTGAGAGACTGCAAGGCCCTGATGAACACAGGCCTCAAATGAAGCCTGGGGCCTATATTTCTGCCCTCATTCCCATCACTTGAGAGACTGCATGGCCCTGAGGGACACAGGCCTCAAATGAAGCCTGGGGCCTATATTTCTGCCCTCATTCCCATCACTTGAGAGACTGCAAGGCCCTGACGAACACAGGCCTCAAATGAAGCCTGGGGCCTATATTCCTGCCCTCATTCCCATCACGAGTGAGACTGCACGACCCTGACAAAATTAGGCCTCAAATTAAGCCTGAGGCCTACATTCCCGCCCTCGTTTCCCGCCGGGAGTCGGGCGTGGCCCTGACGCCTGCAGGCCTCAGACGAAGCCTGAGGCCTGCGTTCCGGCCCTGATCCCGGCCGCGGAAGGGAGGGGGAAGGGAGGGGGAAACCGGATACCTCGATGCGCCTGGGGGCCTCCAGTGGAGCCTGAGGGCCCCCTTTCTTGCCCTGCGCGATGAGGGGGAGGGCGTAATGGGGGCGTGGGCCGAGGCGAGGGAACCGAGAATCCGAAGGAGTAGCTGTCAAGGCCTGAAATAAATTATGACGGAGGAGAAATCGATCGAGCCCTCGGCTCACTCCGGAAAGCCGCTTGTTTCCGTGTTGTTGTGGGGTTGTTGGGGCCTGGTGGTGGGAGAAGGGACGGGGGAGAGAACGGCTATGAGGCCTACGCGGCAGGCTTGGTCCAAGAAGAGAGAGAAAAGAAAGGAACAGAAACGCCCATCTCGCTCCGTGACCCCTCCCCCTCCCCCCGTCCAGCCCTTAAGCCCTCCCCCACACAAACCCCACTACCACCACTACCACCACCTCACAAAACTCCAACCCCCCCCACCGCCCCCCCACTCCCCTCCCTCCGCTCCGGCCTCTGTAGCCCCTCCGAGAGGCGGCAAGGTAAAAGGTGTTGTGGGAGGGCAGGGAGAGAAGCGGAGGGAGAGAGAGAGGGGGCGAGGGGCTCTCCGGGGAGGATTCGGTCCTTCCGCTATTCCCAGTTGGCCTCTCGCAGCAACCCCACCCACCCCCCCCCGCCAACTCCCCCCCCAACAGCCCCCGGCGGATGGGGTCGCTGTGGGGGAGGGAGGAGGAGGTACAGAGTTGGTTTGGGGTTGTGTGTGTGTGTTGGGGGTGGGGGGGGCGGTGGCCAGGCGCAGCTCGCAGTTGTTCGTGTCCTCCGGGTGGTGGTGGTGGTGGGGTATCGCGGTTAATCGTCTCGCCGTCAGTCCCTTGTACGCCCTTCGGAGAGAAAGAGAGAGGGGGTAAAAATGAGATGGGGGGGGGGTAGAGTTTGGGAAGAAAGGCCTTCAGGGCACATCACACCATTCCCCCCCACCCTCCAACTTCCCAATGCCCAGCTAGCTCCAGCCCATTCCCAGCCTCCATTTTGAATCGTTCACAGGTTGTAGGCATTATTGCTCGTCTCTAATTGCCCACTTGAGAAAGGGGTGGGGGTGAGCCACCTTCTTGAACCGCTGCAGAACCCGTGTGGTGTAGGTACACACACGGCGCTGTTAGGGAGGGAGTTCCAGGATTTTGTCCCCGTGTGGTGTAGGTACACCCACGGCGCTGTTAGGGAGGGAGTTCCAGGATTTTGTCCCGTGTGGTGTAGGTACACCCACGGCGTTGTTAGGGAGGGAGTTCCAGGATTTTGTCCCCGTGTGGTGTAGGTACACCCACGGCGCTGTTAGGGAGGGAGTTCCAGGATTTTGTCCGTGTGGTGTAGGTACACCCACTGTGCTGTTAGGGAGGGAGTTCCAGGATTTTGTCCCCGTGTGGTGTAGGTACACCCACGGCGCTGTTAGGGAGGGATTTCCAGGATTTTGTCCCCGTGTGGTGTAGGTACATCCACAGCGCAGTTAGGGAGGGAGTTCCAGGATTTTGTCCCCGTGTGGTGTAGGTACATCCACAGCGCAGTTAGGGAGGGAGTTCCAGGATTTTGTCCTGTGTGGTGTAGGTACACCCACAGCGCTGTTAGGGAGGGAGTTCCAGGATTTTGTCCCGTGTGGTGTAGGTACACCCACGGTGCTGTTAGGGAGGGAGTTCCAGGATTTTGTCCGTGTGGTGTAGGTACACCCACGGCGCTGTTAGGGAGGGATTTCCAGGATTTTGTCCCCGTGTGGTGTAGGTACACCCACGGCGCTGTTAGGGAGGGAGTTCCAGGATTTTGTCCCGTCGACAGTGAAGGAACAGCCGATATATTCCCAAGTCGGGATGGTGAGGGTCTCGAAGGGGAACTTCCAGGTGGTGGGTGTTCCCCATGTGTCTGCTGCCCTCGTCCTTCTAGATGGGAGTGGGTCGTGGGTTTGGGCGGCGCTGTCGAAGGAGCCTTGGCGAGTTGCTGCAGTGCATCTTGTAGATGGTACACACGCTGCTGCCCCTGTGTGTCGGTGGGTGGAGGGAGTGAATGTTTGTGGATGGGGTGCCGATCGAGAGGGGGGGCTGCTTTGTCCTGGACGGTGTCGAGCTTCTCGAGTGTTATGGGGAGCTGCAACTCATCCAGGCAAGTGGGGAGTGTCCCATCCCACTCCTGACTTGTGCCTTGTAGATGGTGGACAGGCTTTGGGGGGGGGAGTCAGGAGGTGAGTTACTCTCCGCATGATTCCCAGCCTCTGACCTGCTCTTGTAGCCACAGTATTTATATGGCTGGTCCCAGTTCAGTTTCTGGTCAACGGTAACCCCCAGGATCTTGATAGTGGGGGATTCAGTGATGGTGATGCCTTTGAACATCAAGGTGGGCGATGGTTGGATTCTCTCTTGTTGGAGATGGTCTTTGCCTGGTACTTGTGTGGCTGTGAATGTTACTCACCACTTGTCAGCCCTGAGCCTGGATATTGTCCAGGTCTTGCTGCATTTGGACCCGGGGCTGCTTCAGTATCTGAGGAGTCGTGAATGGTGCTGAACATTGTGCGACCATCAGCGAGCACCCCCCACTCCTGACCTTACGATGGAAGGAAGGTCATTGATGAACACTCCCAGGACAGGTACAGCACGGGGTTAGATACAGAGTAAAGCTCCCTGTGCACTGTCCCCCATCAAACACTCTCGGGGCAGGGACAGCACGGGGTTAGTTAAAATGTCCTCTTACCGAGGGAATGCACTCCTCCACCGATCGGATTCACCTCCGCATTGAAAAGTAGTTCGCCCAAACTCTGTAAACGAATAAAAGGGAGAGAGAGAGAGGGAGGTTAGTGGTAACGAAATGTACATTTCAAGGCACTTTCGCGCTCGGATATCGGAAGCATTGAGAGGGTACAGAAATGATTCGAAGGAAACAATATGTCCAGGGATGGTTACCATTCGGTGAGACAAGGTGCTTCAGTGGATGACTGTCTTCCAGCTATTCGACTGTGGAAGCTGCACCCCGGGATATCCTCGACCCTTGCCCTCTCTGGAAACCACGTTGAAGGCTCACTGGACAGGGATCGGGAGCAGGAACCCGGGCTGACTCACCTCCCCCCAACTTCCCTAACCCAGGGGGTCAGTGGACAGGGATGGGGAGCAGGAACCCGGGATGATTCACACCAACCTCAATAACCCAGGGGTCAGTGGACAGGGATGGGGAGCAGGAACACGGGCTGATTCAAACCCCTTCCAATGCACTTCCTGGGAGTGTTTGATGGGGACGGTGTAGAGGGAGATTTACTCTGTATCTATCCCCGTGCTGTACCTGTCCTGGGAGTGTTTGATGGGGACGGTGTAGAGGGAGATTTACTCTGTATCTAACCCCGTGCTGTACCTGTCCTGGCAGTGTTTGATGGGGACAGTGTAGAGGGAGATTTACTCTGTATCTAACCCCGTGCTGTACCTGTCCTGGGGGTGTTTGATGGGGACGGTGAAGAGGGAGATTTACTCTGTATCTAACCCCGTGCTGTACCTGTCCTGGGAGTGTTTGATGGGGACAACGTAGAGGGAGATTTACTCTGTATCTAACCCCGTGCTGTACCTGTCCTGGGAGTGTTTGTCTGGGACGGTGTAGAGGGAGCTTTACTCTGTATCTAACCCCGTGCTGTACCTGTCCTGGGAGTGTTTCATGGGGACGGTGTAGAGGGAAATCTACTCTGTATCTAACCCCGTGCTTTACATGTCCTGGGAGTGTTTGATGGGGACGGTGTAGAGGGAGATTTACTCTGTATCTAACCCCGTGCTGTACCTGTCCTGGGAGTGTTTGATGGGGACGGTGTAGATGGAGATTTACTCTGTATCTAACCCCGTGCTGTACCTGTCCTGGGAGTGTTTGATGGGGACGGTGTAGAGGGAGATTTACTCTGTATCTAACCCCGTGCTGTACCTGTCCTGGGAGTGTTTGATGGGGACAGTGTAGAGGGAGATTTACTCTGTATCTAACCCCGTGCTGTACCTGTCCTGGGAGTGTTTGATGGGGACAGTGTAGAGGGAGATTTACTCTGTATCTAACCCCGTGCTGTACCTGTCCTGGGTGTGTTTGATGGGGTACGGTGTAGAGGGAGATTTACTCTGTATCTAACACTTTGCTGTACCTGTCCTGGGAGTGTTTGATGGGGACAGTGTAGAGGGAGCTTTACTCTGTATCTAACCCCGTGCTGTACCTGTCCTGGGAGTGTTTGATGGGGATGGCGTAGAGGGAGATTTACTCTGTATCTAACCCCGTGCTGTACCTGTCCTGGGAGTGTTTGATGGGGATGGCGTAGAGGGAGATTTACTCTGTATCTAACCCCGTGCTGTACCTGTCCTGGGAGTGTTTGATTGGGAAGGTGTAGAGGGAAATTTACTCTTTATCTAACCCTGTGTTGTACCTTTCCTGGGAGTGTTTGATGGGGACAGTGTAGAGGGAGCTTTACTCTGTATCTAACCCTGTGCTATTACTGTCCTGGGAGTGTTTGATGGGGACGGCGTAGATAGAGATTTACTCTGTATCTAAATCCGTGCTGTACCTGTCCTGGGAGTGTTTGATGGGGACGGTGTAGAGCGAGATTTACTCTATATCTAACCCTGTGCTGTAACTGTCCTGGGAGTGTTTGATTGGGACGGTGTAGATGGAGATTTAACTGTATCTAACCGCAGAGATAAAAACAAAAAAACTGCGGATGCTGGAAATCCAAAACAAAAACAGCCGATGCTGCCAGACCTGCTGAGTTTTTCTAGGTAATTCTGTTTTTGTATCTAACCGCATGCTGTACCTCTCCTGGGAGTGTTTCATGGGGACGGTGAAGAGAGCGCTTTACTCTGTATCTAACCCCGTGCTGTACCTATCCTGGGAGTGTTTGATGGGGACAGTGTAGAGGGAGATTTACTCTGTATCTAACCCTGTGCTATTACTGTCCTGGCAGTGTTTGATGGGGCCGGTGTAGAGGGAGATTTACTCTGTATCTAAATCTGTGCTGTACCTGTCCTGGGAATGTTTGATGGGGACGGTGTAGAGGGAGCTTTACTCTGTATCTAACCCCGTGCTGTACCTGTCCTGGGAGTGTTTGATGGGGGACGGTGTAGAGGGAGATTTACTCTGTATCTAACCCCGTGCTGTAAATGTCCTGGGAGTGTTTGATGGGGCGGTGTAGAGGGAGATTTACTCTGTATCTAACCCCGTGCTGTACCAGTCCTGGGAGTGTTTGTTCGGGACGGTGTAGAGGGAGATTTAATCTGTATCTAACCCCGTGCTGTACCTGTCCTGGGAGTGTTTCATGGGGACGGGGTAGAGGGAACTCTACTCTGTATCTAACCCCGTGCTCTTCCTGTCCTGGGAGTGTTTGATGGGGACAGTGTAGAGGGAGCTTTACTCTGTATCTAACCCCGTGCTCTTCCTGTCCTGGGAGTGTTTGATGGGGACAGTGTAGAGGGAGCTTTACTCTGTATCTAACCCCGTGCTGTACCTGTCCAGGGAGTGTTTGATGAGGATGGTGTAGAGGGAGATTTACTCTGTATCTAACCCCGTGCTGTACCTGTCCTGGGAGTGTTTGATGGGGATGGCGTAGAGGGAGATTTACTCTGTATCTAACCCCATGCTGTACCTCTCCTGGGAGTGTTTGATGGGGATGGCGTAGAGGGAGATTTACTCTGTATCTAACCCCATGCTGTACCTGTCCTGGGAGTGTTTGATTTGGACGGTGTAGAGGGAAATTTACTCTTTATCTAACCCCGTTCTGTACCTGTCCTGGGAGTGTTTGATGGGGACGCTGTAGATGGAGATTTACTCTGTATCTTAATGCGTGCTGTCCCTGTCCTGGGAGTGTTTCATGGGGACGGTGTAGAGGGAGTTTTACTCTTTATCTAACCCCGTGCTGTACCTGTCCTGGGATTGTTTGATGGGGACGGTGTAGAGGGAGATTTACTCTGTATCTAAGCCGCTGCTGTACCTGTCCTGGTAGTGGTTGATGGGGAAGGTGTAGAGGGAGATTTACTGTGTATCAGACCCCATGCTGTACCTGTCCTGGGAGTGTTTGATGGGGACAGTGTAAAGGGAGAATTACTCTGTTTCTAACCCAGTGCTGTACCTGTGCTGGGAGTGTTTGATGGAGACGGTGTAGAGGGAGATATACTCTGTATCTATCCCCGTGCTGTACCTGTCCTGGGAGTGTTTGATGGGGACGGTGTGGATGGAGATTTACTCTATATCTAACCCCGTGCTGTACCTGTCCTGGGAGTGTTTGATTTGGACGGTGTAGAGGAAGATTTACTCTTTATCTAACCCCATGCTGTACCTGTCCTGGGAGTGTTTCATGGGGACGGTGAAGATGGCGCTTTACTCTGTATCTAACCCCGTGCTGTACCAATCCGGGGAGTGTTTGATGGGGACAGTGTAGAGGGAGCTTTACTCTGTATGTAACCCTGTGCTATTACTGTCCTGGCAGTGTTTGATGGGGACGGTGTAGAGGGAGATTTACTCCGTAACTAACACCATGCTGTACCTGTCCAGGGAATGTTTGATGGGGACGATGTAGAGGGAGATTTACTCTGTATCAAACCCTGTGCTGTACCAGTCCTGGGAGTGTTTGTTTGGGACGGTGTAGAGGGAGATTTACTCTGTATCTAACCCCGTGCTGTACCAGTCCTGGGAGTGTTTGTTTGGGACGGTGTAGAGGGAGATTTACTATGTATCTAACCCCGTGCTGTACCTGTCCTGGGAGTGTTTCATGGGGACGGTGTAGAGGGAACTCTACTCTGTATCTAACCCCGTGCTCTACCTGTCCTGGGAGTGTTTGATGGGGACAGTGTAGAGGGAGCTTTACTCTGTATCTAACCCCGTGCTGTACCTGCCCTGGGAGTGTTAGATGAGGACGGTGTAGAGGGAGATTTACTCTGTATCTAACCCCGTGCTGTACCTGTCCTGGGAGTGTTTGATTGGGACGGTGTAGAGGGAGATTTACTCTGTATCTAACCCCGTGCTGTACCTGTCCTGGGAGTTTTTCATGGGGACGGTGTAGAGGGAAGTCTACCATGTATCTAACCACGTGATGTACCTATCCTGGGTGTGTTTCATGGGGACGGTGTAGAGGGAGATTTACTCTGTATCTAACCCCGTGCTGTACCTGTCCTGGCAGTGTTTGATGGGGACGGTGTAGAGGGAGATTTACTCCGTAACTAACACCATGCTGTACCTGTCCTGGGAATGTTTGATGGGGACGATGTAGAGGGAGATTTACTCTGTATCAAACCCTGTGTTGTACCAGTCCTGGGAGTGTTTGTTTGGGACGGTGTAGAGGTAGATTTACTCTGTATCTAACCCCGTGCTTTACCTGTCCTGGGAGTGTTTCATGGGGACAGTGTAGAGGGATCTCTACTCTGTATCTAACCCCGTGCTCTACCTGTCCTGGGAGTGTTTGATGGGGACAGTGTAGAGGGAGCTTTACTCTGTATCTAACCCCGTGCTGTACCTGTCCTGGGAGTGTTTGATGAGGATGGTGTAGAGGGAGATTTACTCTGTATCTAACCTCGTGATGTACCTGTCCTGGGAGTGTTAGATGAGGACGGTGTAGAGGGAGATTTACTCTGTATCTAACCCCGTGCTGTACCTGTCCTGGGAGTGTTTGATGGGGACGGTGTAGAGGGAGATTTACTCTGTATCTAACCCCGTGCTCTACCTGTCCTGGGAGTTTTTCATGGGGACGGTGTAGAGGGAACTCTACCAAGTATCTAACCCCGTGCTGTAACTGTCCTGGGATTGTTGTTGGGGACGGTGTAGAGGGAAAACAAAAACAGAATTACCTGAAAACACTCAGCAGGTCTGGCAGCATCGGCGGAGAAGAAAAGAGTTGACGTTTCGAGTCCTCATGACCCTTCGACAGAACTTGAGGGTCATGAGGACTCGAAACGTCAACTCTTTTCTTCTCCGCCGATGCTGCCAGACCTGCTGAATTTTTCCAGGTAATTCTGTTTTTGTTTTGGATTTCCAGCATCCGCAGTTTTTTTCTTTTTATCACGGTGTAAGGGAGCTTTACTCTGTATCTAACTCCATGCTGTACCTGTGCTGTGAGTGTTTGATGCGGACAGTGTAGAGGGAGATTTACTCTGTATCTAACCCCATGCTGTACCTGTCCTGGGAGTGTTTGATGGGGACAGTGTAGAGGGAGCTTTACTCTGTATCTAACCCCGTGCTGTACCTGTCCTGGGAGTGTTTGATAAGGACAGTGTAGAGGGAGATTTACTCTGTATCTAACCCCGTGCTGTACCTGTCCTGGGAGTGTTTGATGGGGACGGTGTAGAGGGAGATATACTCTGTATCTAACCCCGTGCTGTACCTGTCCTGGGAGTGTTTGTTTGGGACGGTGTAGAGGGAGATTTACTCTGTATCGAACCCCGTGCTGTACCTGTCCTGGGAGTGTTTGATGGGGACAGTGTAGAGGGAGATTTACTCTGTATCGAACCCCGTGCTGTACCTGTCCTGGGAGTGTTTGATGAGGACAGTGTAGAGGGAGATTTACTCTGTATCGAACCCCGTGCTGTACCTGTCCTGGGAGTGTTTGATGAGGACAGTGTAGAGGGAGATTTACTCTGTATCTAACCCCGTGCTGTACCTGTCCTGGGAGTGTTTGATGGGGACGGTGTAGAGGGAGCTTTACTCTGTATCTAACCCCGTGCTGTACCTGTCCTGGGAGAGTTTGATGGGGACAGTGTAGAGGGAGCTTTACTCTGTATCGAACCCCGTGCTGTACCTGTCCTGGGAGTGTTTGATGGGGACAGTGTAGAGGGAGCTTTACTCTGTATCTAACCCCGTGCTGTACCTGTCCTGGGAGTGTTTGATGGGGACGGTGTAGAAGGATCTTTACTCTGTATCTAACCCCGTGCTGTACCTGTCCTGGGAGTGTTTGCTGAGGACGGTGTAGAGGGAGATTTACTCTGTATCTAACCCCGTGCTGTACCTGTCCTGGGAGTGTTTGATGGGGACAGTGTAGAGGGAGATTTACTCTGTATCTAACACCGTGCTGTACCTGTCCTGGGAGTGTTTGATGGGGACAGTGTAGAGGGAGATTTACTCTGTATCTAACCCCGTGCTGTACCTGTCCTGGGAATGTTTGATGGGGATGGCGTAGAGGGAGATTTACTCTGTATCTAACCCCATGCTGTACCTGTCCTGGGAGTGTTTGATGGGGACAGTGTAGAGGGAGCTTTACTCTGTATCTAACCCTGTGCTATTACTGTCCTGGGAGTGTTTGATGGGGACGGCGTAGATAGAGATTTACTCTGTATCTAAATCCGTGCTGTACCTGTCCTGGGAGTGTTTGATGGGGACGGTGTAGAGCGAGATTTACTCTATATCTAACCCCGTGCTGTACCTGTCCTGGGAGTGTTTGATGGGGACGGTGTAGAGCGAGATTTACTCTATATCTAACCCTGTGCTGTAACTGTCCTGGGAGTGTTTGATTGGGACGGTGTAGATGGAGATTTAACTGTATCTAACCGCAGAGATAAAAACAAAAAAACTGCGGATGCTGGAAATCCAAAACAAAAACAGCCGATGCTGCCAGACCTGCTGAGTTTTTCTAGGTAATTCTGTTTTTGTATCTAACCGCATGCTGTACCTCTCCTGGGAGTGTTTCATGGGGACGGTGAAGAGAGCGCTTTACTCTGTATCTAACCCCGTGCTGTACCTATCCTGGGAGTGTTTGATGGGGACAGTGTAGAGGGAGATTTACTCTGTATCTAACCCTGTGCTATTACTGTCCTGGCAGTGTTTGATGGGGCCGGTGTAGAGGGAGATTTACTCTGTATCTAAATCTGTGCTGTACCTGTCCTGGGAATGTTTGATGGGGACGGTGTAGAGGGAGCTTTACTCTGTATCTAACCCCGTGCTGTACCTGTCCTGGGAGTGTTTGATGGGGGACGGTGTAGAGGGAGATTTACTCTGTATCTAACCCCGTGCTGTAAATGTCCTGGGAGTGTTTGATGGGGCGGTGTAGAGGGAGATTTACTCTGTATCTAACCCCGTGCTGTACCAGTCCTGGGAGTGTTTGTTCGGGACGGTGTAGAGGGAGATTTACTCTGTATCTAACCCCGTGCTGTACCTGTCCTGGGAGTGTTTCATGGGGACGGGGTAGAGGGAACTCTACTCTGTATCTAACCCCGTGCTCTTCCTGTCCTGGGAGTGTTTGATGGGGACAGTGTAGAGGGAGCTTTACTCTGTATCTAACCCCGTGCTGTACCTGTCCAGGGAGTGTTTGATGAGGATGGTGTAGAGGGAGATTTACTCTGTATCTAACCCCGTGCTGTACCTGTCCTGGGAGTGTTAGATGAGCACGGTGTAGAGGGAGATTCATTCCGTATCTATACCCATGCTGTACCTGTCCTGGGAGTGTTTGATGGGGACAGTGTAGAGGGAGATTTACTCTGTATCTAACCCCGTGCTGTACCTGTCCTGGGAGTGTTTGATGGGGACAGTGTAGAGGGAGATTTACTCTGTATCTAACCCCGTGCTGTACCTGTCCTGGGAGTGTTTGATGGGGACGGTGTAGAGGGAGATTTACTCTGTATCTAACCCCATGCTGTACCTGTCCTGGGAGTGTTTGATGGGGATGGCGTAGAGGGAGATTTACTCTGTATCTAACCCCGTGCTGTACCTGTCCTGGGAGTGTTTGATGGGGATGGCGTAGAGGGAGATTTACTCTGTATCTAACCCCATGCTGTACCTGTCCTGGGAGTGTTTGATTTGGACGGTGTAGAGGGAAATTTACTCTTTATCTAACCCCGTTCTGTACCTGTCCTGGGAGTGTTTGATGGGGACGCTGTAGATGGAGATTTACTCTGTATCTAACCCCGTGCTGTCCCTGTCCTGGGAGTGTTTCATGGGGACGGTGTAGAGGGAGTTTTACTCTTTATCTAACCCCGTGCTGTACCTGTCCTGGGATTGTTTGATGGGGACGGTGTAGAGGGAGATTTACTCTGTATCTAAGCCGCTGCTGTACCTGTCCTGGTAGTGGTTGATGGGGAAGGTGTAGAGGGAGATTTACTGTGTATCAGACCCCATGCTGTACCTGTCCTGGGAGTGTTTGATGGGGACAGTGTAAAGGGAGAATTACTCTGTTTCTAACCCAGTGCTGTACCTGTGCTGGGAGTGTTTGATGGAGACGGTGTAGAGGGAGATATACTCTGTATCTATCCCCGTGCTGTACCTGTCCTGGGAGTGTTTGATGGGGACGGTGTGGATGGAGATTTACTCTATATCTAACCCCGTGCTGTACCTGTCCTGGGAGTGTTTGATTTGGACGGTGTAGAGGAAGATTTACTCTTTATCTAACCCCATGCTGTACCTGTCCTGGGAGTGTTTCATGGGGACGGTGAAGATGGCGCTTTACTCTGTATCTAACCCCGTGCTGTACCAATCCGGGGAGTGTTTGATGGGGACAGTGTAGAGGGAGCTTTACTCTGTATGTAACCCTGTGCTATTACTGTCCTGGCAGTGTTTGATGGGGACGGTGTAGAGGGAGATTTACTCCGTAACTAACACCATGCTGTACCTGTCCAGGGAATGTTTGATGGGGACGATGTAGAGGGAGATTTACTCTGTATCAAACCCTGTGCTGTACCAGTCCTGGGAGTGTTTGTTTGGGACGGTGTAGAGGGAGATTTACTCTGTATCTAACCCCGTGCTGTACCAGTCCTGGGAGTGTTTGTTTGGGACGGTGTAGAGGGAGATTTACTATGTATCTAACCCCGTGCTGTACCTGTCCTGGGAGTGTTTCATGGGGACGGTGTAGAGGGAACTCTACTCTGTATCTAACCCCGTGCTCTACCTGTCCTGGGAGTGTTTGATGGGGACAGTGTAGAGGGAGCTTTACTCTGTATCTAACCCCGTGCTGTACCTGCCCTGGGAGTGTTAGATGAGGACGGTGTAGAGGGAGATTTACTCTGTATCTAACCCCGTGCTGTACCTGTCCTGGGAGTGTTTGATTGGGACGGTGTAGAGGGAGATTTACTCTGTATCTAACCCCGTGCTGTACCTGTCCTGGGAGTTTTTCATGGGGACGGTGTAGAGGGAAGTCTACCATGTATCTAACCACGTGATGTACCTATCCTGGGTGTGTTTCATGGGGACGGTGTAGAGGGAGATTTACTCTGTATCTAACCCCGTGCTGTACCTGTCCTGGCAGTGTTTGATGGGGACGGTGTAGAGGGAGATTTACTCCGTAACTAACACCATGCTGTACCTGTCCTGGGAATGTTTGATGGGGACGATGTAGAGGGAGATTTACTCTGTATCAAACCCTGTGTTGTACCAGTCCTGGGAGTGTTTGTTTGGGACGGTGTAGAGGTAGATTTACTCTGTATCTAACCCCGTGCTTTACCTGTCCTGGGAGTGTTTCATGGGGACAGTGTAGAGGGATCTCTACTCTGTATCTAACCCCGTGCTCTACCTGTCCTGGGAGTGTTTGATGGGGACAGTGTAGAGGGAGCTTTACTCTGTATCTAACCCCGTGCTGTACCTGTCCTGGGAGTGTTTGATGAGGATGGTGTAGAGGGAGATTTACTCTGTATCTAACCTCGTGATGTACCTGTCCTGGGAGTGTTAGATGAGGACGGTGTAGAGGGAGATTTACTCTGTATCTAACCCCGTGCTGTACCTGTCCTGGGAGTGTTTGATGGGGACGGTGTAGAGGGAGATTTACTCTGTATCTAACCCCGTGCTCTACCTGTCCTGGGAGTTTTTCATGGGGACGGTGTAGAGGGAACTCTACCAAGTATCTAACCCCGTGCTGTAACTGTCCTGGGATTGTTGTTGGGGACGGTGTAGAGGGAAAACAAAAACAGAATTACCTGAAAACACTCAGCAGGTCTGGCAGCATCGGCGGAGAAGAAAAGAGTTGACGTTTCGAGTCCTCATGACCCTTCGACAGAACTTGAGGGTCATGAGGACTCGAAACGTCAACTCTTTTCTTCTCCGCCGATGCTGCCAGACCTGCTGAATTTTTCCAGGTAATTCTGTTTTTGTTTTGGATTTCCAGCATCCGCAGTTTTTTTCTTTTTATCACGGTGTAAGGGAGCTTTACTCTGTATCTAACTCCATGCTGTACCTGTGCTGTGAGTGTTTGATGAGGACGGTGTAGAGGGAGATTTACTCTGTATCTATCTCCGGGCTGTACCTGTCCTGGGAGTGTTTGATGTGGACAGTGTAGAGAGAGCTTTACTCTGTATCTAACTCCGTGTTGTACCTGTCCTGAGAGAGTTTGAAAGGAAGTTGTAAAGGGAGATTTACTCGATCTAACCCCGTGCTGTACCTGTCCTGGGAGTGTTTGATGGGGACAGTGTAGAGGGAACTTTACTCTGTATCTAACCCCGTGCTGTACCTGTCCTGGGAGTGTTTGTTTGGGACGGTGTAGAGGGAGATTTACTCTGTATCGAACCCCGTGCTGTACCTGTCCTGGGAGTGTTTGATGGGGACAGTGTAGAGGGAGATTTACTCTGTATCGAACCCCGTGCTGTACCTGTCCTGGGAGTGTTTGATGGGGACAATGTAGAGGGAGATTTACTCTGTATCTAACCCCGTGCTGTACCTGTCCTGGGTGTATTTGATGGGGACGTTGTAGAGGGAGATTTACTCTGTTACTAACCCTGTGCTGTACCTGTCCTGGGAGTGTTTGATGAGGACAGTGTAGAGGGAGATTTACTCTGTATCTAACCCCGTGCTGTACCTGTCCTGGGAGTGTTTGATGGGGACGGTGTAGAGGGAGCTTTACTCTGTATCTAACCCCGTGCTGTACCTGTCCTGGGAGAGTTTGATGGGGACAGTGTAGAGGGAGCTTTACTCTGTATCGAACCCCGTGCTGTACCTGTCCTGGGAGTGTTTGATGGGGACGGTGTAGAAGGATCTTTACTCTGTATCTAACCCCGTGCTGTACCTGTCCTGGGAGTGTTTGCTGAGGACGGTGTAGAGGGAGATTTACTCTGTATCTAACCCCGTGCTGTACCTGTCCTGGGAGTGTTTGATGGGGACAGTGTAGAGGGAGATTTACTCTGTATCTAACCCCGTGCTGTACCTGTCCTGGGAATGTTTGATGGGGATGGCGTAGAGGGAGATTTACTCTGTATCTAACCCCATGCTGTACCTGTCCTGGGAGTGTTTGATGGGGACAGTGTAGAGGGAGCTTTACTCTGTATCTAACCCTGTGCTATTACTGTCCTGGGAGTGTTTGATGGGGACGGCGTAGATAGAGATTTACTCTGTATCTAAATCCGTGCTGTACCTGTCCTGGGAGTGTTTGATGGGGACGGTGTAGAGCGAGATTTACTCTATATCTAACCCTGTGCTGTAACTGTCCTGGGAGTGTTTGATTGGGACGGTGTAGATGGAGATTTAACTGTATCTAACCGCAGAGATAAAAACAAAAAAACTGCGGATGCTGGAAATCCAAAACAAAAACAGCCGATGCTGCCAGACCTGCTGAGTTTTTCTAGGTAATTCTGTTTTTGTATCTAACCGCATGCTGTACCTCTCCTGGGAGTGTTTCATGGGGACGGTGAAGAGAGCGCTTTACTCTGTATCTAACCCCGTGCTGTACCTATCCTGGGAGTGTTTGATGGGGACAGTGTAGAGGGAGATTTACTCTGTATCTAACCCTGTGCTATTACTGTCCTGGCAGTGTTTGATGGGGCCGGTGTAGAGGGAGATTTACTCTGTATCTAAATCTGTGCTGTACCTGTCCTGGGAATGTTTGATGGGGACGGTGTAGAGGGAGCTTTACTCTGTATCTAACCCCGTGCTGTACCTGTCCTGGGAGTGTTTGATGGGGGACGGTGTAGAGGGAGATTTACTCTGTATCTAACCCCGTGCTGTAAATGTCCTGGGAGTGTTTGATGGGGCGGTGTAGAGGGAGATTTACTCTGTATCTAACCCCGTGCTGTACCAGTCCTGGGAGTGTTTGTTCGGGACGGTGTAGAGGGAGATTTAATCTGTATCTAACCCCGTGCTGTACCTGTCCTGGGAGTGTTTCATGGGGACGGGGTAGAGGGAACTCTACTCTGTATCTAACCCCGTGCTCTTCCTGTCCTGGGAGTGTTTGATGGGGACAGTGTAGAGGGAGCTTTACTCTGTATCTAACCCCGTGCTGTACCTGTCCTGGGTGTGTTTGATGAGGATGGTGTAGAGGGAGATTTACTCTGTATCTAACCCCGTGCTGTACCTGTCCTGGGAGTGTTAGATGAGCACGGTGTAGAGGGAGATTCATTCCGTATCTAAACCCATGCTGTACCTGTCCTGGGAGTTTTTGATGGGGACAGTGTAGAGGGAGCTTTACTCTGTATCTAACCCCGTGCTGTACCTGTCCTGGGAGTGTTTGATGGGGACAGTGTAGAGGGAGATTTACTCTGTATCTAACCCCGTGCTGTACCTGTCCTGGGAGTGTTTGATGGGGACGGTGTAGAGGGAGATTTACTCTGTATCTAACCCCATGCTGTACCTGTCCTGGGAGTGTTTGATGGGGATGGCGTAGAGGGAGATTTACTCTGTATCTAACCCCGTGCTGTACCTGTCCTGGGAGTGTTTGATGGGGATGGCGTAGAGGGAGATTTACTCTGTATCTAACCCCGTGCTGTACCTGTCCTGGGAGTGTTTGATTTGGACGGTGTAGAGGGAAATTTACTCTTTATCTAACCCCGTTCTGTACCTGTCCTGGGAGTGTTTGATGGGGACGCTGTAGATGGAGATTTACTCTGTATCTTAATGCGTGCTGTCCCTGTCCTGGGAGTGTTTCATGGGGACGGTGTAGAGGGAGTTTTACTCTTTATCTAACCCCGTGCTGTACCTGTCCTGGGATTGTTTGATGGGGACGGTGTAGAGGGAGATTTACTCTGTATCTAAGCCGCTGCTGTACCTGTCCTGGTAGTGGTTGATGGGGAAGGTGTAGAGGGAGATTTACTGTGTATCAGACCCCATGCTGTACCTGTCCTGGGAGTGTTTGATGGGGACAGTGTAAAGGGAGAATTACTCTGTTTCTAACCCAGTGCTGTACCTGTGCTGGGAGTGTTTGATGGAGACGGTGTAGAGGGAGATATACTCTGTATCTATCCCCGTGCTGTACCTGTCCTGGGAGTGTTTGATGGGGACGGTGTGGATGGAGATTTACTCTATATCTAACCCCGTGCTGTACCTGTCCTGGGAGTGTTTGATTTGGACGGTGTAGAGGAAGATTTACTCTTTATCTAACCCCATGCTGTACCTGTCCTGGGAGTGTTTCATGGGGACGGTGAAGATGGCGCTTTACTCTGTATCTAACCCCGTGCTGTACCAATCCGGGGAGTGTTTGATGGGGACAGTGTAGAGGGAGCTTTACTCTGTATGTAACCCTGTGCTATTACTGTCCTGGCAGTGTTTGATGGGGACGGTGTAGAGGGAGATTTACTCCGTAACTAACACCATGCTGTACCTGTCCAGGGAATGTTTGATGGGGACGATGTAGAGGGAGATTTACTCTGTATCAAACCCTGTGCTGTACCAGTCCTGGGAGTGTTTGTTTGGGACGGTGTAGAGGGAGATTTACTCTGTATCTAACCCCGTGCTGTACCAGTCCTGGGAGTGTTTGTTTGGGACGGTGTAGAGGGAGATTTACTATGTATCTAACCCCGTGCTGTACCTGTCCTGGGAGTGTTTCATGGGGACGGTGTAGAGGGAACTCTACTCTGTATCTAACCCCGTGCTCTACCTGTCCTGGGAGTGTTTGATGGGGACAGTGTAGAGGGAGCTTTACTCTGTATCTAACCCCGTGCTGTACCTGCCCTGGGAGTGTTAGATGAGGACGGTGTAGAGGGAGATTTACTCTGTATCTAACCCCGTGCTGTACCTGTCCTGGGAGTGTTTGATTGGGACGGTGTAGAGGGAGATTTACTCTGTATCTAACCCCGTGCTGTACCTGTCCTGGGAGTTTTTCATGGGGACGGTGTAGAGGGAAGTCTACCATGTATCTAACCACGTGATGTACCTATCCTGGGTGTGTTTCATGGGGACGGTGTAGAGGGAGATTTACTCTGTATCTAACCCCGTGCTGTACCTGTCCTGGCAGTGTTTGATGGGGACGGTGTAGAGGGAGATTTACTCCGTAACTAACACCATGCTGTACCTGTCCTGGGAATGTTTGATGGGGACGATGTAGAGGGAGATTTACTCTGTATCAAACCCTGTGTTGTACCAGTCCTGGGAGTGTTTGTTTGGGACGGTGTAGAGGTAGATTTACTCTGTATCTAACCCCGTGCTTTACCTGTCCTGGGAGTGTTTCATGGGGACAGTGTAGAGGGATCTCTACTCTGTATCTAACCCCGTGCTCTACCTGTCCTGGGAGTGTTTGATGGGGACAGTGTAGAGGGAGCTTTACTCTGTATCTAACCCCGTGCTGTACCTGTCCTGGGAGTGTTTGATGAGGATGGTGTAGAGGGAGATTTACTCTGTATCTAACCTCGTGATGTACCTGTCCTGGGAGTGTTAGATGAGGACGGTGTAGAGGGAGATTTACTCTGTATCTAACCCCGTGCTGTACCTGTCCTGGGAGTGTTTGATGGGGACGGTGTAGAGGGAGATTTACTCTGTATCTAACCCCGTGCTCTACCTGTCCTGGGAGTTTTTCATGGGGACGGTGTAGAGGGAACTCTACCAAGTATCTAACCCCGTGCTGTAACTGTCCTGGGATTGTTGTTGGGGACGGTGTAGAGGGAAAACAAAAACAGAATTACCTGAAAACACTCAGCAGGTCTGGCAGCATCGGCGGAGAAGAAAAGAGTTGACGTTTCGAGTCCTCATGACCCTTCGACAGAACTTGAGGGTCATGAGGACTCGAAACGTCAACTCTTTTCTTCTCCGCCGATGCTGCCAGACCTGCTGAATTTTTCCAGGTAATTCTGTTTTTGTTTTGGATTTCCAGCATCCGCAGTTTTTTTCTTTTTATCACGGTGTAAGGGAGCTTTACTCTGTATCTAACTCCATGCTGTACCTGTGCTGTGAGTGTTTGATGCGGACAGTGTAGAGGGAGATTTACTCTGTATCTAACCCCATGCTGTACCTGTCCTGGGAGTGTTTGATGGGGACAGTGTAGAGGGAGCTTTACTCTGTATCTAACCCCGTGCTGTACCTGTCCTGGGAGTGTTTGATAAGGACAGTGTAGAGGGAGATTTACTCTGTATCTAACCCCGTGCTGTACCTGTCCTGGGAGTGTTTGTTTGGGACGGTGTAGAGGGAGATTTACTCTGTATCGAACCCCGTGCTGTACCTGTCCTGGGAGTGTTTGATGGGGACAGTGTAGAGGGAGATTTACTCTGTATCGAACCCCGTGCTGTACCTGTCCTGGGAGTGTTTGATGAGGACAGTGTAGAGGGAGATTTACTCTGTATCTAACCCCGTGCTGTACCTGTCCTGGGAGTGTTTGATGGGGACAGTGTAGAGGGAGCTTTACTCTGTATCGAACCCCGTGCTGTACCTGTCCTGGGAGTGTTTGATGGGGACGGTGTAGAAGGATCTTTACTCTGTATCTAACCCCGTGCTGTACCTGTCCTGGGAGTGTTTGCTGAGGACGGTGTAGAGGGAGATTTACTCTGTATCTAACCCCGTGCTGTACCTGTCCTGGGAGTGTTTGATGGGGACAGTGTAGAGGGAGATTTACTCTGTATCTAACACCGTGCTGTACCTGTCCTGGGAGTGTTTGATTGGGAAGGTGTAGAGGGAAATTTACTCTTTATCTAACCCTGTGTTGTACTTTCCTGGGAGTGTTTGATGGGGACAGTGTAGAGGGAGCTTTACTCTGTATCTAACCCTGTGCTATTACTGTCCTGGGAGTGTTTGATGGGGACGGCGTAGATGGAGATTTACTCTGTATCTAACCCCGTGCTGTACCTGTCCTGGGAGTGTTTGATGGGGACGGTGTAGAGCGAGATTTACTCCGTATCTAAATCCGTGCTGTACCTGTCCTGGGAGTGTTTGATGGGGACGGTGTAGAGCAAGATTTACTCTATATCTAACCCTGTGCTGTAACTGTCCTGGGAGTGTTTGATTGGGACGGTGTAGATGGAGATTTAACTGTATCTAACCGCAGAGATAAAAACAAAAAAACTGCGGATGCTGGAAATCCAAAACAAAAACAGCCGATGCTGCCAGACCTGCTGAGTTTTTCCAGGTAATTCTGTTTTTGTATCTAACCGCATGCTGTACCTCTCCTGGGAGTGTTTCATGGGGACGGTGAAGAGAGCGCTTTACTCTGTATCTAACCCCGTGCTGTACCTGTCCTGGGAGTGTTTGATGGGGACAGTGTAGAGGGAGATTTACTCTGTAGCTAACCCCGTGCTGTACCTATCCTGGGAGTGTTTGATGGGGACAGTGTAGAGGGAGATTTACTCTGTATCTAACCCTGTGCTATTACTGTCCTGGCAGTGTTTGATGGGGCCGGTGTAGAGGGAGATTTACTCTGTATCTAAATCTGTGCTGTACCTGTCCTGGGAATGTTTGATGGGGACGGTGTAGAGGGAGCTTTACTCTGTATCTAACCCCGTGCTGTACCTGTCCTGGGAGTGTTTGATGGGGGACGGTGTAGAGGGAGATTTACTCTGTATCTAACCCCGTGCTGTAAATGTCCTGGGAGTGTTTGATGGGGCGGTGTAGAGGGAGATTTACTCTGTATCTAACCCCGTGCTGTACCAGTCCTGGGAGTGTTTGTTCGGGACGGTGTAGAGGGAGATTTAATCTGTATCTAACCCCGTGCTGTACCAGTCCTGGGAGTGTTTCATGGGGACGGGGTAGAGGGAACTCTACTCTGTATCTAACCCCATGCTCTTCCTGTCCTGGGAGTGTTTGATGGGGACAGGGTAGAGGGAGCTTTACTCTGTATCTAACCCCGTGCTGTACCTGTCCAGGGAGTGTTTGATGAGGATGGTGTAGAGGGAGATTTACTCTGTATCTAACCCCATGCTGTACCTGTCCTGGGAGTGTTAGATGAGGACGGTGTAGAGGGAGATTTACTCTGTATCCATCCACGTGCTGTATCTGTCCTGGGTGTGTTTGATGGGGTACGGTGTAGAGGGAGATTTACTCTGTATCTAACACTTTGCTGTACCTGTCCTGGGAGTGTTTGATGAGGACGGTGTAGGGGGAGGTTTACTCTGTATCTAATCCCGTGCTGTACCTGTCCTGGGAGTGTTAGATGAGCACGGTGTAGAGGGAGATTCATTCCGTATCTAAACCCATGCTGTACCTGTCCTGGGAGTTTTTGATGGGGACAGTGTAGAGGGAGATTTACTCTGTATCTAACCCCGTGCTGTACCTGTCCTGGGAGTGTTTGATGGGGATGGCGTAGAGGGAGATTTACTCTGTATCTAACCCCGTGCTGTACCTGTCCTGGGAGTGTTTGATGGGGATGGCGTAGAGGGAGATTTACTCTGTATCTAACCCCATGCTGTACCTGTCCTGGGAGTGTTTGATTTGGACGGTGTAGAGGGAAATTTACTCTTTATCTAACCCCGTTCTGTACCAGTCCTGGGAGTGTTTGATTCGGACGGTGTAGAGGGAGATTTACTCTGTATCTAACCCTGTGTTGTACCTTTCCTGGGAGTGTTTGATGGGGACGCTGTAGATGGAGATTTACTCTGTATCTTAATGCGTGCTGTCCCTGTCCTGGGAGTGTTTCATGGGGACGGTGTAGAGGGAGTTTTACTCTTTATCTAACCCCGTGCTGTACCTGTCCTGGGATTGTTTGATGGGGACGGTGTAGAGGGAGATTTACTCTGTATCTAAGCCGCTGCTGTACCTGTCCTGGTAGTGGTTGATGGGGAAGGTGTAGAGGGAGATTTACTGTGTATCAGACCCCATGCTGTACCTGTCCTGGGAGTGTTTGATGGGGACAGTGTAAAGGGAGAATTACTCTGTTTCTAACCCAGTGCTGTACCTGTGCTGGGAGTGTTTGATGGAGACGGTGTAGAGGGAGATATAATCTGTATCTATCCCCGTGCTGTACCTGTCCTGGGAGTGTTTGATGGGGACAGTGTAGAGGGAGCTTTACTCTGTATCTAACCCCGTGCTGTACCTGTCCTGAGAGTGTTTGATGGGGACAGTGTAGAGGGAGCTTTACTCTGTATCTAACCCCGTGCTGTCCCTGTCCTGGGAGTGTTTCATGGGGACGGTGTAGAGGGAGTTTTACTCTTTATCTAACCCCGTGCTGTACCTGTCCTGGGATTGTTTGATGGGGACGGTGTAGAGGGAGATTTACTCTGTATCTAACCCCGTGCTGTACCTGTCCTGGGAGTGTTTGATGGGGACGGTGAAGATGGCGCTTTACTCTTTATCTAACCCCGTGCTGTACCTGTCCTGGGATTGTTTGATGGGGACGGTGTAGAGGGAGCTTTACTCTGTATCTAAATCCGTGCTGTAGCTGTCCTGGGAGTGTTTGATGAGGACGGTGTAGAGGGAGCTTTACTCTGTATCTAACCCCGTGCTGTCCCTGTCCTGGGAGTGTTTCATGGGGACGGTGTAGAGGGAGTTTTACTCTTTATCTAACCCCGTGCTGTACCTGTCCTGGGATTGTTTGATGGGGACGGTGTAGAGGGAGATTTACTCTGTATCTAACCCCGTGCTGTACCTGTCCTGGGAGTGTTTGATGGGGACGGTGAAGATGGCGCTTTACTCTTTATCTAACCCCGTGCTGTACCTGTCCTGGGATTGTTTGATGGGGACGGTGTAGAGGGAGCTTTACTCTGTATCTAAATCCGTGCTGTAGCTGTCCTGGGAGTGTTTGATGAGGACGGTGTAGAGGGAGATTTACTCTGTATCTAACCCCGTGCTGTACCAGTCCTGGGAGTGTTTGTTTGGGACGGTGTAGAGGGAGATTTACCCTGTGTCTAACCCCGTGCTGTCCCTGTCCTGGGAGTGTTTGATGGGGACAGTGTAGAGGGAGATTTACTCTGTATCTAACCCCGTGCTGTATCTGTCCTGGGAGTGTTTGATGGGGACGGTGTAGAGGGAGATTTACTCTGTATATTACTCCGTGCTGTACCTGTCCTGGGAGTGTTTGATGGGGACAGTGTAGAGAGAGCTTTACTCTGTATCTATCCCCGTGCTGTCCCTGTCCTGGGAGTGTTTGATGGGGACGGTGTAGAGGGAGATTTACTCTGTATCTAACCCCGTGCTGTACCTGTCCTGGGAGTGTTTGATGGGGACGGTGTAGAGGGAACTCTACTCTGTATCTAACCCCGTGCTGTAATTGTCCTGGGAGTGTTTGATGGGGACAGTGTAGATGGAGCTTTACTCTGTATCTAACCCCGTGCTGTACCTGTCCTGGGAGTGTTTGATGGGGACAGTGTAGAGGGAGATTTACTCTGTATCTAACCCCGTGCTGTACCTGTCCTGGGAGTGTTTGATGGGGACGGTGCAGAGGGAGATTTACTCTGTATCTAACCCCGTGCTGTACCTGTCCTGGGAGTGTTTGATGGAGACGGTGTAGAGGGAGGTTTACTCTGTATCTAACCCCGTGCTGTACCTGTCCTGGGTGTGTTTGATGGGGACGGTGTAGAGGGAGATTTACTCTGTATCTAACCCCGTGCTGTACCTGCCCTGGGAGTGTTAGATGAGGACGGTGTAGAGGGAGATTTACTCTGTATCTAACCCCGTGCTGTACCTGTCCTGGGAGTGTTTGATTGGGACGGTGTAGAGGGAGATTTACTCTGTATCTAACCCCGTGCTGTACCTGTCCTGGGAGTTTTTCATGGGGACGGTGTAGAGGGAAGTCTACCATGTATCTAACCACGTGATGTACCTATCCTGGGAGTGTTTCATGGGGACGGTGTAGAGGGAGATTTACTCTGTATCTAACCCCGTGCTGTACCTGTCCTGGCAGTGTTTGATGGGGACAGTGTAGAGGGAGATTTACTCCGTAACTCACACCATGCTGTACCTGTCCTGGGAATGTTTGATGGGGACGATGTAGAGGGAGATTTACTCTGTATCAAACCCTGTGTTGTACCTGTCCTGGGAGTGTTTGTTTGGGACGGTGTAGAGGTAGATTTACTCTGTATCTAACCCCGTGCTTTACCTGTCCTGGGAGTGTTTCATGGGGACAGTGTAGAGGGATCTCTACTCTGTATCTAACCCCGTGCTCTACCTGTCCTGGGAGTGTTTGATGGGGACAGTGTAGAGGGAGCTTTACTCTGTATCTAACCCCGTGCTGTACCTGTCCTGGGAGTGTTTGATGAGGATGGTGTAGAGGGAGATTTACTCTGTATCTAACCTCGTGATGTACCTGTCCTGGGAGTGTTAGATGAGGACGGTGTAGAGGGAGATTTACTCTGTATCTAACCCCGTGCTGTACCTGTCCTGGGAGTGTTTGATGGGGACGGTGTAGAGGGAGATTTACTCTGTATCTAACCCCGTGCTCTACCTGTCCTGGGAGTTTTACATGGGGACGGTGTAGAGGGAACTCTACCAAGTATCTAACCCCGTGCTGTAACTGTCCTGGGATTGTTGTTGGGGACGGTGTAGAGGGAAAACAAAAACAGAATTACCTGAAAACACTCAGCAGGTCTGGCAGCATCGGCGGAGAAGAAAAGAGTTGACGTTTCGAGTCCTCATGACCCTTCGACAGAACTTGAGGGTCATGAGGACTCGAAACGTCAACTCTTTTCTTCTCCGCCGATGCTGCCAGACCTGCTGAATTTTTCCAGGTAATTCTGTTTTTGTTTTGGATTTCCAGCATCCGCAGTTTTTTTCTTTTTATCACGGTGTAAGGGAGCTTTACTCTGTATCTAACTCCATGCTGTACCTGTGCTGTGAGTGTTTGATGCGGACAGTGTAGAGGGAGATTTACTCTGTATCTAACTCCGTGCTGTACCTGTGCTGTGAGTGTTTGATGCGGACAGTGTAGAGGGAGATTTACTCTGTATCTAACCCCATGCTGTACCTGTCCTGGGAGTGTTTGATGGGGACAGTGTAGAGGGAGCTTTACTCTGTATCTAACCCCGTGCTGTACCTGTCCTGGGAGTGTTTGATAAGGACAGTGTAGAGGGAGATTTACTCTGTATCTAACCCCGTGCTGTACCTGTCCTGGGAGTGTTTGATGGGGACGGTGTAGAGGGAGATATACTCTGTATCTAACCCCGTGCTGTACCTGTCCTGGGAGTGTTTGTTTGGGACGGTGTAGAGGGAGATTTACTCTGTATCTAACCCCGTGCTGTACCTGTCCTGGGAGTGTTTGATGGGGACAGTGTAGAGGGAGATTTACTCTGTATCGAACCCCGTGCTGTACCTGTCCTGGGAGTGTTTGATGAGGACAGTGTAGAGGGAGATTTACTCTGTATCTAACCCCGTGCTGTACCTGTCCTGGGAGTGTTTGATGGGGACGGTGTAGAGGGAGCTTTACTCTGTATCTAACCCCGTGCTGTACCTGTCCTGGGAGAGTTTGATGGGGACAGTGTAGAGGGAGCTTTACTCTGTATCGAACCCCGTGCTGTACCTGTCCTGGGAGTGTTTGATGGGGACGGTGTAGAAGGATCTTTACTCTGTATCTAACCCCGTGCTGTACCTGTCCTGGGAGTGTTTGCTGAGGACGGTGTAGAGGGAGATTTACTCTGTATCTAACCCCGTGCTGTACCTGTCCTGGGAGTGTTTGATGGGGACAGTGTAGAGGGAGATTTACTCTGTATCTAACCCCGTGCTGTACCTGTCCTGGGAATGTTTGATGGGGATGGCGTAGAGGGAGATTTACTCTGTATCTAACCCCATGCTGTACCTGTCCTGGGAGTGTTTGATGGGGACAGTGTAGAGGGAGCTTTACTCTGTATCTAACCCTGTGCTATTACTGTCCTGGGAGTGTTTGATGGGGACGGCGTAGATAGAGATTTACTCTGTATCTAAATCCGTGCTGTACCTGTCCTGGGAGTGTTTGATGGGGACGGTGTAGAGCGAGATTTACTCTATATCTAACCCTGTGCTGTAACTGTCCTGGGAGTGTTTGATTGGGACGGTGTAGATGGAGATTTAACTGTATCTAACCGCAGAGATAAAAACAAAAAAACTGCGGATGCTGGAAATCCAAAACAAAAACAGCCGATGCTGCCAGACCTGCTGAGTTTTTCTAGGTAATTCTGTTTTTGTATCTAACCGCATGCTGTACCTCTCCTGGGAGTGTTTCATGGGGACGGTGAAGAGAGCGCTTTACTCTGTATCTAACCCCGTGCTGTACCTATCCTGGGAGTGTTTGATGGGGACAGTGTAGAGGGAGATTTACTCTGTATCTAACCCTGTGCTATTACTGTCCTGGCAGTGTTTGATGGGGCCGGTGTAGAGGGAGATTTACTCTGTATCTAAATCTGTGCTGTACCTGTCCTGGGAATGTTTGATGGGGACGGTGTAGAGGGAGCTTTACTCTGTATCTAACCCCGTGCTGTACCTGTCCTGGGAGTGTTTGATGGGGGACGGTGTAGAGGGAGATTTACTCTGTATCTAACCCCGTGCTGTAAATGTCCTGGGAGTGTTTGATGGGGCGGTGTAGAGGGAGATTTACTCTGTATCTAACCCCGTGCTGTACCAGTCCTGGGAGTGTTTGTTCGGGACGGTGTAGAGGGAGATTTAATCTGTATCTAACCCCGTGCTGTACCTGTCCTGGGAGTGTTTCATGGGGACGGGGTAGAGGGAACTCTACTCTGTATCTAACCCCGTGCTCTTCCTGTCCTGGGAGTGTTTGATGGGGACAGTGTAGAGGGAGCTTTACTCTGTATCTAACCCCGTGCTGTACCTGTCCAGGGAGTGTTTGATGAGGATGGTGTAGAGGGAGATTTACTCTGTATCTAACCCCGTGCTGTACCTGTCCTGGGAGTGTTTGATGGGGACAGTGTAGAGGGAGCTTTACTCTGTATCTAACCCCGTGCTGTACCTGTCCAGGGAGTGTTTGATGAGGATGGTGTAGAGGGAGATTTACTCTGTATCTAACCCCGTGCTGTACCTGTCCTGGGAGTGTTAGATGAGCACGGTGTAGAGGGAGATTCATTCCGTATCTAAACCCATGCTGTACCTGTCCTGGGAGTTTTTGATGGGGACAGTGTAGAGGGAGCTTTACTCTGTATCTAACCCCGTGCTGTACCTGTCCTGGGAGTGTTTGATGGGGACAGTGTAGAGGGAGATTTACTCTGTATCTAACCCCGTGCTGTACCTGTCCTGGGAGTGTTTGATGGGGACGGTGTAGAGGGAGATTTACTCTGTATCTAACCCCATGCTGTACCTGTCCTGGGAGTGTTTGATGGGGATGGCGTAGAGGGAGATTTACTCTGTATCTAACCCCGTGCTGTACCTGTCCTGGGAGTGTTTGATGGGGATGGCGTAGAGGGAGATTTACTCTGTATCTAACCCCATGCTGTACCTGTCCTGGGAGTGTTTGATTTGGACGGTGTAGAGGGAAATTTACTCTTTATCTAACCCCGTTCTGTACCTGTCCTGGGAGTGTTTGATGGGGACGCTGTAGATGGAGATTTACTCTGTATCTTAATGCGTGCTGTCCCTGTCCTGGGAGTGTTTCATGGGGACGGTGTAGAGGGAGTTTTACTCTTTATCTAACCCCGTGCTGTACCTGTCCTGGGATTGTTTGATGGGGACGGTGTAGAGGGAGATTTACTCTGTATCTAAGCCGCTGCTGTACCTGTCCTGGTAGTGGTTGATGGGGAAGGTGTAGAGGGAGATTTACTGTGTATCAGACCCCATGCTGTACCTGTCCTGGGAGTGTTTGATGGGGACAGTGTAAAGGGAGAATTACTCTGTTTCTAACCCAGTGCTGTACCTGTGCTGGGAGTGTTTGATGGAGACGGTGTAGAGGGAGATATACTCTGTATCTATCCCCGTGCTGTACCTGTCCTGGGAGTGTTTGATGGGGACGGTGTGGATGGAGATTTACTCTATATCTAACCCCGTGCTGTACCTGTCCTGGGAGTGTTTGATTTGGACGGTGTAGAGGAAGATTTACTCTTTATCTAACCCCATGCTGTACCTGTCCTGGGAGTGTTTCATGGGGACGGTGAAGATGGCGCTTTACTCTGTATCTAACCCCGTGCTGTACCAATCCGGGGAGTGTTTGATGGGGACAGTGTAGAGGGAGCTTTACTCTGTATGTAACCCTGTGCTATTACTGTCCTGGCAGTGTTTGATGGGGACGGTGTAGAGGGAGATTTACTCCGTAACTAACACCATGCTGTACCTGTCCAGGGAATGTTTGATGGGGACGATGTAGAGGGAGATTTACTCTGTATCAAACCCTGTGCTGTACCAGTCCTGGGAGTGTTTGTTTGGGACGGTGTAGAGGGAGATTTACTCTGTATCTAACCCCGTGCTGTACCAGTCCTGGGAGTGTTTGTTTGGGACGGTGTAGAGGGAGATTTACTATGTATCTAACCCCGTGCTGTACCTGTCCTGGGAGTGTTTCATGGGGACGGTGTAGAGGGAACTCTACTCTGTATCTAACCCCGTGCTCTACCTGTCCTGGGAGTGTTTGATGGGGACAGTGTAGAGGGAGCTTTACTCTGTATCTAACCCCGTGCTGTACCTGCCCTGGGAGTGTTAGATGAGGACGGTGTAGAGGGAGATTTACTCTGTATCTAACCCCGTGCTGTACCTGTCCTGGGAGTGTTTGATTGGGACGGTGTAGAGGGAGATTTACTCTGTATCTAACCCCGTGCTGTACCTGTCCTGGGAGTTTTTCATGGGGACGGTGTAGAGGGAAGTCTACCATGTATCTAACCACGTGATGTACCTATCCTGGGTGTGTTTCATGGGGACGGTGTAGAGGGAGATTTACTCTGTATCTAACCCCGTGCTGTACCTGTCCTGGCAGTGTTTGATGGGGACGGTGTAGAGGGAGATTTACTCCGTAACTAACACCATGCTGTACCTGTCCTGGGAATGTTTGATGGGGACGATGTAGAGGGAGATTTACTCTGTATCAAACCCTGTGTTGTACCAGTCCTGGGAGTGTTTGTTTGGGACGGTGTAGAGGTAGATTTACTCTGTATCTAACCCCGTGCTTTACCTGTCCTGGGAGTGTTTCATGGGGACAGTGTAGAGGGATCTCTACTCTGTATCTAACCCCGTGCTCTACCTGTCCTGGGAGTGTTTGATGGGGACAGTGTAGAGGGAGCTTTACTCTGTATCTAACCCCGTGCTGTACCTGTCCTGGGAGTGTTTGATGAGGATGGTGTAGAGGGAGATTTACTCTGTATCTAACCTCGTGATGTACCTGTCCTGGGAGTGTTAGATGAGGACGGTGTAGAGGGAGATTTACTCTGTATCTAACCCCGTGCTGTACCTGTCCTGGGAGTGTTTGATGGGGACGGTGTAGAGGGAGATTTACTCTGTATCTAACCCCGTGCTGTACCTGTCCTGGGAGTGTTTGATGAGGACGGTGTAGAGGGAGATTTACTCTGTATCTAACCCCGTGCTCTACCTGTCCTGGGAGTTTTTCATGGGGACGGTGTAGAGGGAACTCTACCAAGTATCTAACCCCGTGCTGTAACTGTCCTGGGATTGTTGTTGGGGACGGTGTAGAGGGAAAACAAAAACAGAATTACCTGAAAACACTCAGCAGGTCTGGCAGCATCGGCGGAGAAGAAAAGAGTTGACGTTTCGAGTCCTCATGACCCTTCGACAGAACTTGAGGGTCATGAGGACTCGAAACGTCAACTCTTTTCTTCTCCGCCGATGCTGCCAGACCTGCTGAATTTTTCCAGGTAATTCTGTTTTTGTTTTGGATTTCCAGCATCCGCAGTTTTTTTCTTTTTATCACGGTGTAAGGGAGCTTTACTCTGTATCTAACTCCATGCTGTACCTGTGCTGTGAGTGTTTGATGCGGACAGTGTAGAGGGAGATTTACTCTGTATCTAACCCCATGCTGTACCTGTCCTGGGAGTGTTTGATGGGGACAGTGTAGAGGGAGCTTTACTCTGTATCTAACCCCGTGCTGTACCTGTCCTGGGAGTGTTTGATAAGGACAGTGTAGAGGGAGATTTACTCTGTATCTAACCCCGTGCTGTACCTGTCCTGGGAGTGTTTGATGGGGACGGTGTAGAGGGAGATATACTCTGTATCTAACCCCGTGCTGTACCTGTCCTGGGAGTGTTTGTTTGGGACGGTGTAGAGGGAGATTTACTCTGTATCGAACCCCGTGCTGTACCTGTCCTGGGAGTGTTTGATGGGGACAGTGTAGAGGGAGATTTACTCTGTATCGAACCCCGTGCTGTACCTGTCCTGGGAGTGTTTGATGAGGACAGTGTAGAGGGAGATTTACTCTGTATCTAACCCCGTGCTGTACCTGTCCTGGGAGTGTTTGATGGGGACAGTGTAGAGGGAGCTTTACTCTGTATCGAACCCCGTGCTGTACCTGTCCTGGGAGTGTTTGATGGGGACGGTGTAGAAGGATCTTTACTCTGTATCTAACCCCGTGCTGTACCTGTCCTGGGAGTGTTTGCTGAGGACGGTGTAGAGGGAGATTTACTCTGTATCTAACCCCGTGCTGTACCTGTCCTGGGAGTGTTTGATGGGGACAGTGTAGAGGGAGATTTACTCTGTATCTAACACCATGCTGTACCTGTCCTGGGAGTGTTTGATTGGGAAGGTGTAGAGGGAAATTTACTCTTTATCTAACCCTGTGTTGTACTTTCCTGGGAGTGTTTGATGGGGACAGTGTAGAGGGAGCTTTACTCTGTATCTAACCCTGTGCTATTACTGTCCTGGGAGTGTTTGATGGGGACGGCGTAGATGGAGATTTACTCTGTATCTAACCCCGTGCTGTACCTGTCCTGGGAGTGTTTGATGGGGACGGTGTAGAGCGAGATTTACTCCGTATCTAAATCCGTGCTGTACCTGTCCTGGGAGTGTTTGATGGGGACGGTGTAGAGCAAGATTTACTCTATATCTAACCCTGTGCTGTAACTGTCCTGGGAGTGTTTGATTGGGACGGTGTAGATGGAGATTTAACTGTATCTAACCGCAGAGATAAAAACAAAAAAACTGCGGATGCTGGAAATCCAAAACAAAAACAGCCGATGCTGCCAGACCTGCTGAGTTTTTCCAGGTAATTCTGTTTTTGTATCTAACCGCATGCTGTACCTCTCCTGGAGTGTTTCATGGGGACGGTGAAGAGAGCGCTTTACTCTGTATCTAACCCCGTGCTGTACCTGTCCTGGGAGTGTTTGATGGGGACAGTGTAGAGGGAGATTTACTCTGTAGCTAACCCCGTGCTGTACCTATCCTGGGAGTGTTTGATGGGGACAGTGTAGAGGGAGATTTACTCTGTATCTAACCCTGTGCTATTACTGTCCTGGCAGTGTTTGATGGGGCCGGTGTAGAGGGAGATTTACTCTGTATCTAAATCTGTGCTGTACCTGTCCTGGGAATGTTTGATGGGGACGGTGTAGAGGGAGCTTTACTCTGTATCTAACCCCGTGCTGTACCTGTCCTGGGAGTGTTTGATGGGGGACGGTGTAGAGGGAGATTTACTCTGTATCTAACCCCGTGCTGTAAATGTCCTGGGAGTGTTTGATGGGGCGGTGTAGAGGGAGATTTACTCTGTATCTAACCCCGTGCTGTACCAGTCCTGGGAGTGTTTGTTCGGGACGGTGTAGAGGGAGATTTAATCTGTATCTAACCCCGTGCTGTACCAGTCCTGGGAGTGTTTCATGGGGACGGGGTAGAGGGAACTCTACTCTGTATCTAACCCCATGCTCTTCCTGTCCTGGGAGTGTTTGATGGGGACAGGGTAGAGGGAGCTTTACTCTGTATCTAACCCCGTGCTGTACCTGTCCAGGGAGTGTTTGATGAGGATGGTGTAGAGGGAGATTTACTCTGTATCTAACCCCATGCTGTACCTGTCCTGGGAGTGTTAGATGAGGACGGTGTAGAGGGAGATTTACTCTGTATCCATCCACGTGCTGTATCTGTCCTGGGTGTGTTTGATGGGGTACGGTGTAGAGGGAGATTTACTCTGTATCTAACACTTTGCTGTACCTGTCCTGGGAGTGTTTGATGAGGACGGTGTAGGGGGAGGTTTACTCTGTATCTAATCCCGTGCTGTACCTGTCCTGGGAGTGTTAGATGAGCACGGTGTAGAGGGAGATTCATTCCGTATCTAAACCCATGCTGTACCTGTCCTGGGAGTTTTTGATGGGGACAGTGTAGAGGGAGATTTACTCTGTATCTAACCCCGTGCTGTACCTGTCCTGGGAGTGTTTGATGGGGATGGCGTAGAGGGAGATTTACTCTGTATCTAACCCCGTGCTGTACCTGTCCTGGGAGTGTTTGATGGGGATGGCGTAGAGGGAGATTTACTCTGTATCTAACCCCATGCTGTACCTGTCCTGGGAGTGTTTGATTTGGACGGTGTAGAGGGAAATTTACTCTTTATCTAACCCCGTTCTGTACCAGTCCTGGGAGTGTTTGATTCGGACGGTGTAGAGGGAGATTTACTCTGTATCTAACCCTGTGTTGTACCTTTCCTGGGAGTGTTTGATGGGGACGCTGTAGATGGAGATTTACTCTGTATCTTAATGCGTGCTGTCCCTGTCCTGGGAGTGTTTCATGGGGACGGTGTAGAGGGAGTTTTACTCTTTATCTAACCCCGTGCTGTACCTGTCCTGGGATTGTTTGATGGGGAAGGTGTAGAGGGAGATTTACTGTGTATCAGACCCCATGCTGTACCTGTCCTGGGAGTGTTTGATGGGGACAGTGTAAAGGGAGAATTACTCTGTTTCTAACCCAGTGCTGTACCTGTGCTGGGAGTGTTTGATGGAGACGGTGTAGAGGGAGATATAATCTGTATCTATCCCCGTGCTGTACCTGTCCTGGGAGTGTTTGATGGGGACAGTGTAGAGGGAGCTTTACTCTGTATCTAACCCCGTGCTGTACCTGTCCTGAGAGTGTTTGATGGGGACAGTGTAGAGGGAGCTTTACTCTGTATCTAACCCCGTGCTGTACCTGTCCTGGGAGTGTTTGATGGGGACGGTGTAGAGGGAGATTTACTCTGTATCTAACCCCGTGCTGTCCCTGTCCTGGGAGTGTTTCATGGGGACGGTGTAGAGGGAGATTTACTCTTTATCTAACCCCGTGCTGTACCTGTCCTGGGATTGTTTGATGGGGACGGTGTAGAGGGAGCTTTACTCTGTATCTAAATCCGTGCTGTAGCTGTCCTGGGAGTGTTTGATGAGGACGGTGTAGAGGGAGATTTACTCTGTATCTAACCCCGTGCTGTACCAGTCCTGGGAGTGTTTGTTTGGGACGGTGTAGAGGGAGATTTACCCTGTGTCTAACCCCGTGCTGTCCCTGTCCTGGGAGTGTTTGATGGGGACAGTGTAGAGGGAGATTTACTCTGTATCTAACCCCGTGCTGTATCTGTCCTGGGAGTGTTTGATGGGGACGGTGTAGAGGGAGATTTACTCTGTATATTACTCCGTGCTGTACCTGTCCTGGGAGTGTTTGATGGGGACAGTGTAGAGAGAGCTTTACTCTGTATCTATCCCCGTGCTGTCCCTGTCCTGGGAGTGTTTGATGGGGACGGTGTAGAGGGAGATTTACTCTGTATCTAACCCCGTGCTGTACCTGTCCTGGGAGTGTTTGATGGGGACGGTGTAGAGGGAACTCTACTCTGTATCTAACCCCGTGCTGTAATTGTCCTGGGAGTGTTTGATGGGGACAGTGTAGATGGAGCTTTACTCTGTATCTAACCCCGTGCTGTACCTGTCCTGGGAGTGTTTGATGGGGACAGTGTAGAGGGAGATTTACTCTGTATCTAACCCCGTGCTGTACCTGTCCTGGGAGTGTTTGATGGGGACGGTGCAGAGGGAGATTTACTCTGTATCTAACCCCGTGCTGTACCTGTCCTGGGAGTGTTTGATGGAGACGGTGTAGAGGGAGGTTTACTCTGTATCTAACCCCGTGCTGTACCTGTCCTGGGTGTGTTTGATGGGGACGGTGTAGAGGGAGATTTACTCTGTATCTAACCCCGTGCTGTACCTGCCCTGGGAGTGTTAGATGAGGACGGTGTAGAGGGAGATTTACTCTGTATCTAACCCCGTGCTGTACCTGTCCTGGGAGTGTTTGATTGGGACGGTGTAGAGGGAGATTTACTCTGTATCTAACCCCGTGCTGTACCTGTCCTGGGAGTTTTTCATGGGGACGGTGTAGAGGGAAGTCTACCATGTATCTAACCACGTGATGTACCTATCCTGGGAGTGTTTCATGGGGACGGTGTAGAGGGAGATTTACTCTGTATCTAACCCCGTGCTGTACCTGTCCTGGCAGTGTTTGATGGGGACGGTGTAGAGGGAGATTTACTCCGTAACTAACACCATGCTGTACCTGTCCTGGGAATGTTTGATGGGGACGATGTAGAGGGAGATTTACTCTGTATCAAACCCTGTGTTGTACCAGTCCTGGGAGTGTTTGTTTGGGACGGTGTAGAGGTAGATTTACTCTGTATCTAACCCCGTGCTTTACCTGTCCTGGGAGTGTTTCATGGGGCCAGTGTAGAGGGATCTCTACTCTGTATCTAACCCCGTGCTCTACCTGTCCTGGGAGTGTTTGATGGGGACAGTGTAGAGGGAGCTTTACTCTGTATCTAACCCCGTGCTGTACCTGTCCTGGGAGTGTTTGATGAGGATGCTGTAGAGGGAGATTTACTCTGTATCTAACCTCGTGATGTACCTGTCCTGGGAGTGTTAGATGAGGACGGTGTAGAGGGAGATTTACTCTGTATCTAACCCCGTGCTGTACCTGTCCTGGGAGTGTTTGATGGGGACGGTGTAGAGGGAGATTTACTCTGTATCTAACCCCGTGCTGTACCTGTCCTGGGAGTGTTTGATGGGGACGGTGTAGAGGGAGATTTACTCTGTATCTAACCCCGTGCTCTACCTGTCCTGGGAGTTTTTCATGGGGACGGTGTAGAGGGAACTCTACCAAGTATCTAACCCCGTGCTGTACCTGTCCTGGGATTGTTGATGGGGACGGTGTAGAGGGAAAACAAAAACAGAATTACCTGAAAACACTCAGCAGGTCTGGCAGCATCGGCGGAGAAGAAAAGAGTTGACGTTTCGAGTCCTCATGACCCTTCGACAGAACTTGAGGGTCATGAGGACTCGAAACGTCAACTCTTTTCTTCTCCGCCGATGCTGCCAGACCTGCTGAATTTTTCCAGGTAATTCTGTTTTTGTTTTGGATTTCCAGCATCCGCAGTTTTTTTCTTTTTATCACGGTGTAAGGGAGCTTTACTCTGTATCTAACTCCATGCTGTACCTGTGCTGTGAGTGTTTGATGGGGACAGTGTAGAGGGAGATTTACTCTGTATCTAACCCCATGCTGTATCTGTCCTGGGTGTGTTTGATGGGGATGGCGTAGAGGGAGATTTACACTGTATCTAACCCCGTGCTGTACCTGTCCTGCGAGTGTTTGATGGGAATGGCGTAGAGGGAGATTTACTCTGTATCTAACCCCATGCTGTACCTGTCCTGGGATTGTTTGATTGGGACGGTGTAGAGGGAAATTTACTCTGTATCTAACCCCGTGCTGTACCAGTCCTGGGAGTGTTTGATTGGGACGGTGTAGAGGGAGATTTACTCTGTATCTAACCCCGTGCTGTACCAGTCCTGGGAGTGTTTGATTGGGACGGTGTAGAGGCAGCTTTACACTGTATCTAACCCTGTGTTGTACCTTTCCTGGGAGTGTTTGATGGGGACAGTGTAGAGGGAGCTTTACTCTGTATCTAACCCTGTGCTATTACTGTCCTGGGAGTGGTGATGGGGACGGTGTAGATGGAGATTTAGTCTGTATCTAAATCCGTGTTGTCCCTGTCCTGGGAGTGTTTCATGGGGACGGTGTAGAGGGACTTTTACTCTGTATCTAACCCCGTGCTGTACCTGTCCTGGGATTGTTTGATGGGGACAGTGTAGAGGGAGAATTACTCTGTTTCTAACCCAGTGCTGTACCTGTGCTGGGAGTGTTTGATGGAGACGGTGTAGAGGGAGATATACTCTGTATCTAACCCCGTGCTGTACCTGTCCTGGGAGTGTTTGATGGGGACGGTGTGGAGGGAGATTTACTCTGTATGTAACCCTGTGCTATTACTGTCGTGGCAGTGTTTGATGGGGACGGTGTAGAGGGAGATTTACTCCGTAACTAACACCATGCTGTACCTGTCCTGGGAATGTTTGATGGGGACGATGTAGAGGGAGATTTACTCTGTATCAAACCCTGTGCTGTACCAGTCCTGGGAGTGTTTGTTTGGGACGGTGTAGAGGGAGATTTACTCTGTATCTAACCCCGTGCTTTACCTGTCCTGGGAGTGTTTCATGGGGACGGTGTAGAGGGAACTCTACTCTGTATCTAACCCCGTGCTCTACCTGTCCTGGGAGTGTTTGATGGGGACAGTGTAGAGGGAGCTTTACTCTGTATCTAATCCCGTGCTGTACCTGTCCTGGGAGTGTTTGATGAGGACGGTGTAGAGGGAGATTTACTCTGTATCTAACCCCGCGCTGTACCAGTCCTGGGAGTGTTTGTTTGGGACGGTGTAGAGGGAGATTTACTATGTATCTAACCCCGTGCTGTACCTGTCGTGGGAGTGTTTCATGGGGACGGTGTAGAGGGAACTCTACTCTGTATCTAACCCCGTGCTGTACCTGTCCTGTGTGTGTTTGATGGGGACAGTGTAGAGGGAGATTTACTCTGTATCTAACCCCGTGCTGTACCTGTCCTGGGAGTGTTTGATGGGGACAGTGTAGAGGGCGCTTTTCTCTCTATCTAACCCCGTGCTGTACCTGTCCTGGGAGTGTTTGATGGGGACGGTGTAGAGGGAGCTTTACTCTGTATCTAACCCCGTGCTGTACCTGTCCTGGGAGTGTTTGATGCGGACGGTGTAGAGGGAGATTTACTCTGTATCTAACCCCGTGCTGTACCTGTCCTGGGAGTGTTTGATGCGGACGGTGTAGAGGGAGATTTACTCTGTATCTAACCCCGTGCTGTACCTGTCCTGGGAGTGTTTGTTGGGGACAGTGTAGAGGGAGATTTACTCTGTATCTAACCCTGTGCTATTACTGTCCTGGCAGTGTTTGCTGGGGCCGGTGTAGAGGGAGATTTACTCTGTATCTAAATCTGTGCTGTACCTGTCCTGGGAATTTTTGATGGGGACGGTGTAGAGGGAGCTTTACTCTGTATCTAACCCCGTGCTGTACCTGTCCTGGGAATTTTTGATGGGGACGGTGTAGAGGGAGCTTTACTCTGTATCTAACCCCGTGCTGTACCTGTCCTGGGAGTGTTTGATGGGGACAGTGTAGAGGGAGATTTACTCTGTATCTAACGCCGTGCTGTACCTGTCCTGGGAGTGTTTGATGGGGGACGGTGTAGAGGGAGATTTACTCTGTATCTAGCCCAGTGCTGTACCTGTCCTGGGAGTGTTTGATGGGGCGGTGTAGAGGGAGATTTACTCTGTATCTAACCCCGTGCTGTACCAGTCCTGGGAGTGTTTGTTCGGGACGGTGTAGAGGGAGATTTACTCTGTATCTAACCCCGTGCTGTACCTGTCCAGGGAGTGTTTGATGAGGATGGTGTAGAGGGAGATTTACTCTGTATCTAACCCCGTGCTGTACCTGTCCTGGGAGTGTTAGATGAGGAAGGTGTAGAGGGAGATTTACTCTGTATCCATCCACGTGCTGTATCTGTCCTGGGTGTGTTTGATGGGGTACGGTGTAGAGGGAGATTTACTCTGTATCTAACACTTTGCTGTACCTGTCCTGGGAGTGTTTGATGGGGATGGCGTAGAGGGAGATTTACTCTGTATCTAACCCCGTGCTTTACCTGTCCTGGGAGTGTTTGATGGGGATGGCGTAGAGGGAGATTTACTCTGTATCTAACCCCGTGCTGTACCTGTCCTGGGAGTGTTTGATGGGGATGGCGTAGAGGGAGATTTACTCTGTATCTAAATCCGTGCTGTACCTGTCCTGGGAGTGTTTGATGGGGACGGTGTAGAGCGAGATTTACTCTATATCTAACCCTGTGCTGTAACTGTCCTGGGAGTGTTTGATTGGGACGGTGTAGATGGAGATTTAACTTTATCTAACCGCATGCTGTACCTCTCCTGGGAGTGTTTCATGGGGACGGTGAAGAGAGCGCTTTACTCTGTATCTAACCCCGTGCTGTACCTATCCTGGGAGTGTTTGATGGGGACAGTGTAGAGGGAGATTTACTCTGTATCTAACCCTGTGCTATTACTGTCCTGGCAGTGTTTGATGGGGCCGGTGTAGAGGGAGATTTACTCTGTATCTAAATCTGTGCTGTACCTGTCCTGGGAATGTTTGATGGGGACGGTGTAGAGGGAGCTTTACTCTGTATCTAACCCCGTGCTGTACCTGTCCTGGGAGTGTTTGATGGGGACAGTGTAGAGGGAGATTTAATCTGCATCTAACCCCGTGCTGTACCTGTCCTGGGAGTGTTTGATGGGGGACGGTGTAGAGGGAGATTTACTCTGTATCTAACCCCGTGCTGTAAATGTCCTTGGAGTGTTTGATCGGGCGGTGTAGAGGGAGATTTACTCTGTATCTAACCCCGTGCTGTACCTGTCCTGGGAGTGTTTGATGGGGCCAGTATAGAGGGAGCTTTACTCTGTATCTAACCCCGTGCTGTACCTGTCCTGGGAGTGTTTGATGGGGACAGTGTAGAGGGAGCTTTACTCTGTATCTAAATCCGTGCTGTACCTGTCCAGGGAGTGTTTGATGAGGATGGTGTAGAGGGAGATTTACTCTGTATCTAACCCCGTGCTGTACCTGTCCTGGGAGTGTTAGATGAGGACGGTGTAGAGGGAGATTTACTCTGTATCCATCCACGTGCTGTATCTGTCCTGGGTGTGTTTGATGGGGATGGTGTAGAGGGAGATTTACTCTGTATCTAACTCCGTGCTGTACCTGTCCTGGGAGTGTTTGATGGGGACAGTGTAGAGGGAGATTTACTCTGTATCTAACCCCATGCTGTACCTGTCCTGGGAGTGTTTGATGGGGACGGTGTAGAGGTAGCTTTACTCTGTATCTAACCCCGTGCTGTACCTGTCCTGGGAATGTTTGATGAGGACGGTGTAGGGGGAGATTTACTCTGTTTCTAACCCCATGCTGTACCTGTCCTGGGAGTGTTTGATTGGGACGGTGTAGAGGGAGATTTACTCTGTGTCTAACCCCGTGCTGTACCAGTCCTGGGAGTATTTGATTGGGACGGTGTAGAGGGAGATTTACTCTGTATCTAACCCCGTGCTGTACCTGTCCTGGGAGTGTTTGATGGGGACAGAGTAGAGGGAGATTTACTCTGTATCTAACCCCGTGCTGTACCTGTCCTGGGGGTGTTTGATGGGGACAGTGTAGAGGGAGATTTACTCTGTATCTAACCCCGTGCTGTACCTGTCCTGGGAGTGTTTGATGGGGACAGTGTAGAGGGAGCTTTACTCTGTATCTAACCCCGTGCTGTACCTGTCCTGGGAGTGTTTCATGGGGACGGTGTAGAGGGAGCTTTACTCTCTATCTAACCCCGTGCTGTACCTGTCCTGGGAGTGTTTGATGGGGACAGTGTAGAGGGAGCTTTACTCTGTATCTAACCCTGTGCTATTACTGTCCTGGGAGTGTTTGATGGGGACGGCGTAGATGGAGATTTACTCTGTATCTAAATCCGTGCTGTACCTGTCCTGGGAGTGTTTGATTGGGACGGTGTAGATGGAGATTTAACTGTATCTAACCGCATGCTGTACCTGTCCTGGGAGTGTTTCATGGGGACGGTGAAGAGCGCGCTTTACTCTGTATCTAACCCCGTGCTGTACCTATCCTGGGATTGTTTGATGGGGACAGTGTAGAGGGAGCTTTACTCTGTATCTAACCCCGTGCTGTACCTGTCCTGGGAGTGTTTGATGGGGACAGTGTAGAGGGAGATTTACTCTGTATCTAACGCCGTGCTGTACCTGTCCTGGGAGTGTTTGATGGGGGACGGTGTAGAGGGAGATTTACTCTGTATCTAACCCCGTGCTGTATCTGTCCTGGGAGTGTTTGATGGGGCGGTGTAGAGGGAGATTTACTCTGTATCTAACCCCGTGCTGTACCAGTCCTGGGAGTGTTTGTTCGGGACTGTGTAGAGGGAGATTTACTCTGTATCTAACCCCGTGCTCTTCCTGTCCTGGGAGTGTTTGATGGGGACAGTGTAGAGGGAGCTTTACTCTGTATCTAACCCCGTGCTGTACCTGTCCTGGGAGTGTTTGATGGGGACGGTGTAGGGGGAGCTTTACTCTGTATCTAACCCCGTGCTGTACCTGTCCTGGGAGTGTTTGATGAGGATGGTGTAGAGGGAGATTTACTCTGTATCTAACCCCGTGCTGTACCTGTCCTGGGAGTGTTTGATGGGGGAGGGTGTAGAGGGAGATTTACTCTGTATCTCACCCCGTGCTGTACCTGTCCTGGGAGTGTTAGATGAGGACGGTGTAGAGGGAGATTTACTCTGTATCCATCAACGTGCTGTATCTGTCCTGGGTGTGTTTGATGGGGTACGGTGTAGAGGGAGATTTACTCTGTATCTAACACTTTGCTGTACCTGTCCTGGGAGTGTTTGATGGGGACAGTGTAGAGGGAGCTTTACTCTGTATCTAACCCCGTGCTGTACCTGTCCTGGGAGTGTTAGATGAGGACGGTGTAGAGGGAGATTTACTCTGTATCTAACCCCGTGCTGTACCTGTCCTGGGAGTGTTAGATGAGGACGGTGTAGAGGGAGATTTACTCTGTATCTAACCCCGTGCTGTACCTGTCCTGGGAGTGTTTGATGGGGACGGTGTAGAGGGAGATTTAATCTGTATCTAACCCCGTGCTGTACCTGTCCTGGGAGTGTTTGATTGGGACGGTGTAGAGGGAAATTTACTCTTTATCTTACCCCGTGCTGTACCAGTCCTGGGAGTTTTTGATTGGGACGGTGTAGAGGGAGATTTACTCTGTATCTAACACCGTGCTGTACCTTTCCTGGGAGTGTTTGATGGGGACGGTGTAGATGGAGATTTACTCTGTATCTTAATGCGTTCTGTCCCTGTCCTGGGAGTGTTTCATGGGGACGGTGTAGAGGGAGTTTTACTCTGTATCTAACCCCGTGCTGTACCTGTCCTGGGATTGTTTGATGGGGACGGTGTAGAGGGAGCTTTACTCTGTGTCTAAGCCGCTGCTGTACCTGTCCTGGTAGTGGTTGATGGGGAAGGTGTAGAGGGAGATTTTCTGTGTATCAGACCCCATGCTGTACCTGTCCTGGGAGTGTTTGATGGGGACAGTGTAGAGGGAGAATTACTCTGTTTCTAACCCAGTGCTGTACCTGTGCTGGGAGTGTTTGATGGAGACGGTGTAGAGGGAGATATACTCTGTATCTAACCCCGTGCTGTACCTGTCCTGGGAGTGTTTGATGGGGACGGTGTGGAGGGAGATTTACTCTATATCTAACCCCGTGCTGTACCTGTCCTGGGAGTGTTTGATTTGGACGGTGTAGAGGGAGATTTACTCTTTATCTAACTCCATGCTGTACCTGTCCTGGGAGTGTTTCATGGGGACGGCGAAGAGCGCGCTTTACTCTGTATCTAACCCCGTGCTGTACCTATCCTGGGATTGTTTGATGGGGACATTGTAGAGGGAGCTTTACTCTGTATCTAACCCTGTGCTATTACTGTCCTGGCAGTGTTTGCTGGGGCTGGTGTAGAGGGAGATTTACTCTGTATCTAAATCTGTGCTGTACCTGTCCTGGGAGTGTTTGATGGGGCCGGTGTAGAGGGAGATTTACTCTGTATCTAACCCCGTGCTGTACCTGTCCTGGGGAGTGTTTGATGGGGACGGTGTAGAGGGAGATTTACTCTGTATCTAAATCTGTGCTGTACCTGTCCTGGGAGTGTTTGATGGGGACAGTGTAGAGGGAGATTTACTCTGTATCTAACGCCGTGCTGTACCTGTCCTGGGAGTGTTTGATGGGGGACGGTGTAGAGGGAGATTTACTCTGTATCTAACCCCGTGCTGTATCTGTCCTGGGAGTGTTTGATGGGGCGGTGTAGAGGGAGATTTACTCTGTATCTAACCCCGTGCTGTACCAGTCCTGGGAGTGTTTGTTCGGGACGGTGTAGAGGGAGATTTACTCTGTATCTAACCCCGTGCTATTCCTGTCCTGGGAGTGTTTGATGGGGACAGTGTAGAGGGAGCTTTACTCTGTATCTAACCCCGTGCTGTACCTGTCCAGGGAGTGTTTGATGAGGATGGTGTAGAGGGAGATTTACTCTGTATCTAACCCCGTGCTGTACCTGTCCTGGGAGTGTTAGATGAGGACGGTGTAGAGGGAGATTTACTCTGTATCCATCCACGTGCTGTATCTGTCCTGGGTGTGTTTGATGGGGTCCGGTGTAGAGGGAGATTTACTCTGTATCTAACACTTTGCTGTACCTGTCCTGGGAGTGTTTGATGGGGATGGCGTAGAGGGAGATTTACTCTGTATCTAACCCCGTGCTGTACCTGTCCTGGGAGTGTTTGATGGGGATGGCGTAGAGGGAGATTTACTCTGTTTCTAACCCCGTGCTGTACCTGTCCTGGGAGTTTTTGATGCGGATGGCGTAGAGGGAGATTTACTCTGTATCTAACCCCATGCTGTACCTGTCCTGGGAGTGTTTGATTGGGAAGGTGTAGAGGGAAATTTACTCTTTATCTAACCCTGTGTTGTACCTTTCCTGGGAGTGTTTGATGGGGACAGTGTAGAGGGAGCTTTACTCTGTATCTAACCCTGTGCTATTACTGTCCTGGGAGTGTTTGATGGGGACGGCGTAGATGGAGATTTACTCTGTATCTAAATCCGTGCTGTACCTGTCCTGGGAGTGTTTGATGGGGACGGTGTAGAGCGAGATTTACTCTATATCTAACCCTGTGCTGTAACTGTCCTGGGAGTGTTTGATTGGGACGGTGTAGATGGAGATTTAACTGTATCTAACCGCATGCTGTACCTCTCCTGGGAGTGTTTCATGGGGACGGTGAAGAGAGCGCTTTACTCTGTATCTAACCCCGTGCTGTACCTATCCTGGGATTGTTTGATGGGGACAGTGTAGAGGGAGCTTTACTCTGTATCTAACCCTGTGCTATTACTGTCCTGGCAGTGTTTGATGGGGCCGGTGTAGAGGGAGATTTACTCTGTATCTAAATCTGTGCTGTACCTGTCCTGGGAGTGTTTGATGGGGGACGGTGTAGAGGGAGATTTACTCTGTATCTAACCCCGTGCTGTAAATGTCCTTGGAGTGTTTGATCGGGCGGTGTAGACGGAGATTTACTCTGTATCTAACCCCGTGCTGTACCAGTCCTGGGAGTGTTTGTTCGGGACGGTGTAGAGGGAGATTTAATCTGTATCTAACCCCGTGCTGTACCTGTCCTGGGAGTGTTTCATGGGGACGGGGTAGAGGGAACTCTACTCTGTATCTAACCCCGTGCTCTTCCTGTCCTGGGAGTGTTTGATGGGGACAGTGTAGAGGGAGCTTTACTCTGTATCTAACCCCGTGCTGTACCTGTCCAGGGAGTGTTTGATGAGGATGGTGTAGAGGGAGATTTACTCTGTATCTAACCCCGTGCTGTACCTGTCCTGGTAGTGTTAGATGAGGACGGTGTAGAGGGAGATTTACTCTGTATCCATCCACGTGCTGTATCTGTCCTGGGTGTGTTTGATGGGGATGGTGTAGAGGGAGATTTACTCTGTATCTAACTCCGTGCTGTACCTGTCCTGGGAGTGTTTGATGGGGACGGTGTAGAGGGAGATTTACTCTGTATCTAACTCCGTGCTGTATCTGTCCTGGGTGTGTTTGATGGGGATGGTGTAGAGGGAGATTTACTCTGTATCTAACTCCGTGCTGTACCTGTCCAGGGAGTGTTTGATGAGGATGGTGTAGATGGAGATTTACTCTGTATCTAACCCCGTGCTGTACCTGTCCTGGGAGTGTTAGATGAGGACGGTGTAGAGGGAGATTTACTCTGTATCCATCCACGTGCTTTATCTGTCCTGGGTGTGTTTGATGGGGATGGTGTAGAGGGAGATTTACTCTGTATCTAACTCCGTGCTGTACCAGTCCTGGGAGTGTTTCATGGGGACAGTGTAGAGGGAGCTTTACTCTGTATCTAACCCCGTGCTCTACCTGTCCTGGGAGTGTTTGATGGGGACAGTGTAGAGGGAGCTTTACTCTGTATCTAACCCCGTGCTGTACCTGTCCTGGGAGTGTTTCATGGGGACGGTGTAGAGGGCGCTTTTCTCTCTATCTAACCCCGTGCTGTACCTAACCAACGAGTGTTTGATGGGGACAGTGTAGAGGGAGCTTTACTCTGTATCTAACCCTGTGCTATTACTGTCCTGGGAGTGTTTGATGGGGACGGCATAGATGGAGATTTACTCTGTATCTAACCCCGTGCTGTACCTGTCCTGGGAGTGTTTGATGGGGACTGTGTAGAGGGAGATTTACTCTGTATCTAACCCCGTGCTGTACCTGTCCTGGGAGTGTTTGATGGGGATGGCGTAGAGGGAGATTTACTCTGTATCTAACCCCATGCTTTACCTGTCCTGGGAGTGTTTGATTGGGACGGTGTAGAGGGAAATTTACTCTTTATCTAACCCCGTGCTGTACCAGTCCTGGGAGTTTTTGATTGGGACGGTGTAGAGGGAGATTTACTCTGTATCTAACACCGTGCTGTACCTTTCCTGGGAGTGTTTGATGGGGACGGTGTAGATGGAGATTTACTCTGTATCTTAATGCGTTCTGTCCCTGTCCTGGGAGTGTTTCATGGGGACGGTGTAGAGGGAGTTTTACTCTGTATCTAACCCCGTGCTGTACCTGTCCTGGGAGTGTTTGATTGGGACGGTGTAGAGGGAGATTTACTCTGTATCTAACCCCGTGCTGTACCTGTCCTGGGAGTGTTTGATGAGGACAGTGTAGAGGGAGATTTACTCTGTATCTAACCCCGTGCTGTACCTGTCCTGGGATTGTTTGATGGGGACAGTGTAGAGGGAGCTTTACTCTGTATCTAACCCTGTGCTATTACTGTCCTGGCAGTGTTTGCTGGGGCTGGTGTAGAGGGAGATTTACTCTGTATCTAAATCTGTGCTGTACCTGTCCTGGGAATTTTTGATGGGGACGGTGTAGAGGGAGCTTTACTCTGTATCTAACCCCGTGCTGTACCTGTCCTGGGAGTGTTTGATGGGGACAGTGTAGAGGGAGATTTACTCTGTATCTAACGCCGTGCTGTACCTGTCCTGGGAGTGTTTGATGGGGGACGGTGTAGAGGGAGATTTACTCTGTATCTAACCCCGTGCTGTATCTGTCCTGGGAGTGTTTGATGGGGCGGTGTAGAGGGAGATTTACTCTGTATCTAACCCCGTGCTGTACCTGTCCTGGGAGTGTTTGTTCGGGACTGTGTAGAGGGAGATTTACTCTGTATCTAACCCCGTGCTCTTCCTGTCCTGGGAGTGTTTGATGGGGACAGTGTAGAGGGAGCTTTACTCTGTATCTAACCCCGTGCTGTACCTGTCCAGGGAGTGTTTGATGAGGATGGTGTAGAGGGAGATTTACTCTGTATCTAACACCGTGCTGTACCTGTCCTGGGAGTGTTAGATGAGGAAGGTGTAGAGGGAGATTTACTCTGTATCCATCAACGTGCTGTATCTGTCCTGGGTGTGTTTGATGGGGTACGGTGTGGAGGGAGATTTACTCTGTATCTAACACTTTGCTGTACCTGTCCTGGGAGTGTTTGATGGGGACAGTGTAGAGGGAGCTTTACTCTGTATCTAACCCCGTGCTGTACCTGTCCTGGGAGTGTTTGATGAGGACGGTGTAGGGGGAGATTTACTCTGTATCTAACCCCGTGCTGTACCTGTCCTGGGACTGTTTGATGAGGACGGTGTAGGGGGAGATTTACTCTGTATCTAATCCCGTGCTGTACCTGTCCTGGGAGTGTTAGATGAGGACGGTGTAGAGGGAGATTCACTCCGTATCTAACCCCGTGCTGTACCTGTCCTGGGAGTGTTTGATGGGGATGGCGTAGAGGGAGATTTACTCTGTATCTAACCCCGTGCTGTACCTGTCCTGGGAGTGTTTGATGGGGATGGCGTAGAGGGAGATTTACTCTGTATCTAACCCCATGCTTTACCTGTCCTGGGAGTGTTTGATTGAGACGGTGTAGAGGGAAATTTACTCTTTATCTAACCCCGTGCTGTACCAGTCCTGGGAGTTTTTGATTGGGACGGTGTAGAGGGAGATTTACTCTGTATCTAACACCGTGCTGTACCTTTCCTGGGAGTGTTTGATGGGGACGGTGTAGATGGAGATTTACTCTGTATCTTAATGCGTTCTGTCCCTGTCCTGGGAGTGTTTCATGGGGACGGTGTAGAGGGAGTTTTACTCTGTATCTAACCCCGTGCTGTACCTGTCCTGGGAGTGTTTGATTGGGACGGTGTAGAGGGAGATTTACTCTGTATCTAACCCCGTGCTGTACCTGTCCTGGGATTGTTTGATGGGGACGGTGTAGAGGGAGCTTTACTCTGTGTCTAAGCCGCTGCTGTACCTGTGCTGGGAGTGTTTGATGGAGACGGTGTAGAGGGAGATTTACTCTGTATCTAACACCGTGCTGTACCTGTCCTGGGAGTGTTTGATGGGGACGGTGTGGAGGGAGATTTACTCTATATCTAACCCCGTGCTGTACCTGTCCTGGGAGTGTTTGATTTGGACGGTGTAGAGGGAGATTTACTCTTTATCTAACTCCATGCTGTACCTGTCCTGGGAGTGTTCCATGGGGACTGTGAAGATGGCGCTTTACTCTGTATCTAACCCCGTGCTGTACCTATCCGGGGAGTGTTTGATGGGGACAGTGTAGAGGGAGCTTTACTCTGTATGTAACCCTGTGCTAATACTGTCCTGGCAGTGTTTGATGGGGACGGTGTAGAGGGAGATTTACTCCGTAACTAACCCCATGCTGTACCTGTCTTGGGAATGTTTGATGGGGACGGTGTAGAGGGAGATTTACTCTGTATCAAACCCTGTGCTGTACCAGTCCTGGGAGTGTTTGTTTGGGACGGTGTAGAGGGAGATTTACTCTGTATCTAACCCCTTGCTCTACCTTTCCTGGGAGTGTTTGATGGGGACAGTGTAGAGGGAGCTTTACTCTGTATCTAACCCCGTGCTGTACCTGTCCTGGGAGTGTTTGATGAGGATGGTGTAGAGGGAGATTTACTCTGTATCTAACCCCGTGCTGTACCTGTCCTGGGAGTGTTAGATGAGGACGGTGTAGAGGGAGATTTACTCTGTATCTAACCCCGTGCTGTACCTGGCCTGGGAGTGTTTGATGGGGACGGTGTAGAGGGAGATTTACTCTGTATCTAACCCCGTGCTGTACCTGCCCTGGGAGTGTTTGATGGGGACGGTGTAGAGGGAGATTTACTCTGTATCTAACCCCGTGCTGTACCTGTCCTGGGAGTGTTTGATGGGGACAGTGTAGAGGGAGCTTTAGTCTGTATCTAGCCCTGTGCTGTACCTGTCCTGGGAGTGTTTAATGGGGACAGTGTAGAGGGAGCTATAGTCTGTATCTAGCCCTGTGCTGTACCTGTCCTGGGAGTGTTTGATGGGGACGGTGTAGAGGGAGATTTACTCTGTATCTAACCCCGTGCTGTACCTGTCCTGGGAGTGTTTGATGGGGACAGTGCAGACGGAGCTTTACTCTGTATCTAACCCCATGCTGTACCTGTCCTGGGAGTGTTTGATGGGGACAGTGTAGAGGGAGATTTACTCTGTATCTAACCCCGTGCTGTACCTGTCCTGGGAGTGTTTGATGGGGACAGTGCAGACGGAGCTTTACTCTGTATCTAACCCCGTGCTGTACCTGTCCTGGGAGTGTTTGATGGGGACAGTGTAGAGGGAGATTTACTCTGTATCTAACCCCGTGCTGTACCTGTCCTGGGAGTGTTTGATGGGGACGGTGTAGAGGGAGTTTTACTCTGTATCTAACACTTTGCTGTACCTGTCCTGGGAGTCTTTGATGGGGACGGTGTAGAGGGAGCTTTACTCTGTATCTAACCCCGTGCTCTACCTGTCCTGGGAGTGTTTGATGAGGACGGTGTAGGGGGAGATTTAATCTGCATCTAACCCCGTGCTGTACCTGTCCTGGGAGTGTTAGATGAGGACGGTGTAGAGGGAGATTACTCCGTATCTAACCCCTTGCTGTACCTGTCCTGGGAGTGTTTGATGGGGATGGTGTAGAGGGAGATTTACTCTGTATCTAACCCCGTGCTGTACCTGTCCTGGGAGTTTTTCATGGGGACGGTGTAGAGGGAACTCTATCATGTATCTAACCCCGTGCTGTACCTGTCCTGGGATTGTTGATGGGGACAGTGTAGAGGGAAAACAAAAACAGAATTACCTGAAAAAACTCAGCAGGTCTGGCAGCATCGGCGGAGAAGAAAAGAGTTGACGTTTCGATTCCTCATGACCCTTTGACAGAACTTGAGGGTCATGAGGACTCGAAACGTCAACTCTTTTCTTCTCCGCCGTTGCTGCCAGACCTGCTGAGATTTTGCAGGTAATTCTGTTTTTGTTTTGGATTTCCAGCATCCGCAGTTTTTTTGTTTTTATCCGCAGTTTTTTTGTTTTTATCACGGTGTAGAGGGAGCTTTACTCGGTATCTAACTCCGTGCTGTACCTGTGCTGTGAGTGTTTGATGGGGACAGTGTAGAGGGACCTTTACTCTGTATCTAACTCCGTGCTGTACCTGTGCTGTGAGTGTTTGATGGGGACCGTGTAGAGGGAGATTTACTCTGTATCTAACCCCGTGCTGTACCTGTCCTGGGAGTGTTAGATGAGGACGGTGTAGAGGGAGATTTACTCTGTATCTAACCCCGTGCTGTACCTGTCCTGGGAGTGTTTGATGGGGACGGTGTAGAGGGAGATTTACTCTGTATCTAACCCCGTGCTGTACCTGTCCTGGGAGTTTTTCATGGGGACGGTGTAGAGGGAACTCTATCATGTATCTAACCCCGTGCTGTACCTGTCCTGGGATTGTTGATGGGGACGGTGTAGAGGGAAAACAAAAACAGAATTACCTGAAAAAACTCAGCAGGTCTGGCAGCATCGGCGGAGAAGAAAAGAGTTGACGTTTCGAGTCCTCATGACCCTTTGACAGAACTTGAGGGTCATGAGGACTCGAAACGTCAACTCTTTTCTTCTCCGCCGTTGCTGCCAGACCTGCTGAGATTTTGCAGGTAATTCTGTTTTGGTTTTGGATTTCCAACATCCGCAGTTTTTTTGTTTTTATCACGGTGTAGAGGGAGCTTTACTCTGTATCTAACTCCGTGCTGTACCTGTGCTGTGAGTGTTTGATGGGGACAGTGTAGAGGGAGATTTACTCTGTATCTAACCCCGTGCTGTACCTGTCCTGGGAGTGTTTGATGGGGACAGTGTAGAGGGACCTTTACTCTGTATCTAACTCCGTGCTGTACCTGTGCTGTGAGTGTTTGATGGGGACCGTGTAGAGGGAGATTTACTCTGTATCTAACCCCGTGCTGTATCTGTCCTGGGTGTGTTTGATGGGGGACGGTGTAGAGGGAGATTTACTCTGTATCTAACACTTTGCTGTACCTGTCCTGGGAGTCATTGATGGGGACAGTGTAGAGGGAGCTTTACTCTGTATCTAACCCCGTGCTGTACCTGTCCTGGGAGTGTTTGATGGGGACAGTGTAGAGGGAGATTTACTCTGTATCTAACCCCGTGCTGTACCTGTCCTGGGAGTGTTTGATGGGGATGGTGTAGAGGGAGATTTACTCTGTTTCTAACCCCATGCTGTACCTGTCCTGGGAGTGTATGATTGGGACGGTGTAGAGGGAGATTTACTCTGTATCTAACCCTGTGCTGTACCTGTCCTGGGAGTGTTTCATGGGGACGGTGCAGAGGGCGCTTTTCTCTCTATCTAACCCCGTGCTGTACCTATCCAAGGAGTGTTTGATGGGGACAGTGTAGAGGGAGCTTTACTCTCTATCTAACCCCGTGCTGTACCTGTCCTGGCAGTGTTTGATGGGGGGTGTAGGGGGAGATTTACTCTGTATCTAACCCCGTGCTCTTCCTGTCCTGTGAGTGTTAGATGAGGACGGTGTAGAGGGAGATTTACTCTGTATCTAACCCCGTGCTGTACCTGTTCTGGGATTGTTTGATGGGGACAGTGTAGAGGGAGATTTACTCTGTATCTAACCCCGTGCTGTACCTGTCCTGGGAGTGTTTGATGGGGACGGTGTAGAGGGAGCTTTACTCTGTATCTAACCCCTTGCTGTACCTGTCCTGGGAGTGTTTGATGAGGATGGTGTAGAGGTAGATTTACTCTGTATCTAACCCCGTGCTTTACCTGTACTGGGAGTGTTTTTTGAGGACGGTGTAGAGGGAGATTTACTCTGTATCTAACCCCATGCTGTACCTGTCCTGGGAGTGTTTGATGAGGACGGTGTAGAGGGAGATTTACTCTGTATCTAACCCCGTGCTGTACCTGTCCTGGGAGAGTTTGATGGGGACGGTGTAGAGGGAGCTTTACTCTGTATCTAACCCCTTGCTGTACCTGTCCTGGGATTGTTTGATGAGGATGGTGTAGAGGTAGATTTACTCTGTATCTAACCCCGTGCTTTACCTGTACTGGGAGTGTTTTTTGAGGACGGTGTAGAGGGAGATTTACTCTGTATCTAACCCCATGCTGTACCTGTCCTGGGAGTGTTTGATGAGGACGGTGTAGAGGGAGATTTACTCTGTATCTAACCCCGTGCTGTACCTGTCCTGGGAGAGTTTGATGGGGACGGTGTAGGGGGAGATTTACTCTGCATCTAACCCCATGCTGTACCTGTCCTGGGAGTGTTTGATGGGGACAGTGTAGAGGGAGAATTACTCTGTTTCTAACCCAGTGCTGTACCTGTGCTGGGAGTGTTTGATGGAGACGGTGTTGAGGGAGATATACTCTGTATCTAACCCCGTGCTGTACTTGTCCTGGGAGTGTTTGATGGGGACGGTGTAGAGGGAGATTTACTCTATCTCTAACCCCATGCTGTACCTGTCCTGGGAGTGTTTGATTGGGACGGTGTAGAGGGAGATTTACTCTGTATCTAACCCCGTGCTGTACCTATCCTGGGAGTGTTTGATGGGGACAGTGCAGACGGAGCTTTACTCTGTATCTAACACCGTGCTGTACCTGTCCTGGGAGTGTTTGATGAGGATGGTGTAGAGGGAGCGTTACTCTGTATCTAACCCCGTGCTGTACCTGTCCTGGGAGTGTTAGGGGAGGACGGTGTAGAGGGAGCTTTACTCTGTATCTAAACCCGTGCTGTACCTGTCCTGGGAGTGTTTGATGAGGATGGTGTAGAGGGAGATTTACTCTGTATCTAACCCCGTGCTGTACCTGTCCTGGGAGTGTTTGATGGGGACGGTGTAGAGGGAGATTTACTCTGTATCTAACCCCGTGCTGTACCTGTCCTGGGATTGTTTGATGAGGATGGTGTAGAGGGAGATTTACTCGGTATCTAACCCCGTGCTTTACCTGTCCTGGGAGTGTTTTTTGAGGACTTTGTAGAGGGAGATTTACTCTGTATCTAACCCCGTGCTGTACCTGTCCTGGGAGTGTTTGATGGGGACAGTGCAGACGGAGCTTTACTCTGTATCTAACCCCGTGCTGTACCTGTCCTGGGAGTGTTTGATGGGGACAGTGCAGACGGAGCTTTACTCTGTATCTAACCCCGTGCTGTACCTGTCCTGGGAGTGTTTGATGGGGACAGTGTAGAGGGAGATTTACTCTGTATCTAACCCCGTGCTGTACCTGTCCTGGGAGTGTTTGATGGGGACGGTGTAGAGGGAGTTTTACTCTGTATCTAACACTTTGCTGTACCTGTCCTGGGAGTCTTTGATGGGGACGGTGTAGAGGGAGCTTTACTCTGTATCTAACCCCGTGCTCTACCTGTCCTGGGAGTGTTTGATGAGGACGGTGTAGGGGGAGATTACTCCGTATCTAACCCCTTGCTGTACCTGTCCTGGGAGTGTTTGATGGGGATGGTGTAGAGGGAGATTTACTCTGTTTCTAACCCCATGCTGTACCTGTCCTGGGAGTGTATGATTGGGACGGTGTAGAGGGAGATTTACTCTGTATCTAACCCCGTGCTGTACCTGTCCTGGGAGTGTTTCATGGGGACGGTGTAGAGGGCGCTTTTCTCTCTATCTAACCCCGTGCTGTACCTATCCAAGGAGTGTTTGATGGGGATGGTGTAGAGGGAGATTTACTCTGTTTCTAACCCCATGCTGTACCTGTCCTGGGAGTGTATGATTGGGACGGTGTAGAGGGAGATTTACTCTGTATCTAACCCTGTGCTGTACCTGTCCTGGGAGTGTTTCATGGGGACGGTGCAGAGGGCGCTTTTCTCTCTATCTAACCCCGTGCTGCACCTATCCAAGGAGTGTTTGATGGGGACAGTGTAGAGGGAGCTTTACTCTCTATCTAACCCTGTGCTGTACCTGTCCTGGCAGTGTTTGATGGGGGGTGTAGGGGGAGATTTACTCTGTATCTAACCCCGTGCTCTTCCTGTCCTGTGAGTGTTAGATGAGGACGGTGTAGAGGGAGATTTACTCTGTATCTAACCCCGTGCTGTACCTGTCCTGGGAGTGTTTGATGGAGACGGTGTAGAGGGAGATTTACTCTGTATCTAACCCCGTGCTGTACCTGTCCTGGGAGTGTTTGATGGGGACAGTGTAGAGGGAGCTTTACTCTGTATCTAACCCCGTGCTGTACCTGTCCTGGGAGTGTTTGATGGGGACAGTGTAGAGGGAGAATTACTCTGTTTCTAACCCAGGGCTGTACCTGTGCTGGGAGTGTTTGATGGAGACGGTGTAGAGGGAGATTTACTCTGTATCTAACCCCGTGCTGTACCTATCCAAGGAGTGTTTGATGGGGACGGTGTAGATTTAGATTTACTCCGTATCTAACCCCGTGCTGTACCTGTCCTGGGAGTGTTTGATGGGGACAGTGTAGACGGAGCTTTACTCTGGATCTAACCCCGTGCTGTACCTGTCCAGGGAGTGTTTGATGGGGATGGCGTAGAGGGAGATTTACTCTGTATCTAACCCCGTGCTGTACCTGTCCTGGGAGTGTTTGATGGGGATGGCGTAGAGGGAGATTTAATCTGTATCTAACCCCAAGCTGTACCTGTCCTGGGAGTTTTTGATTGGGACGGTGTAGAGGGAGATTTACTCTGTATCTAACCCCGTGCTGTACCTGTCCTGGGAGTGTTTGATGGGGACAGTGTAGAGGGAGCTTTACTCTGTATCTAACACCGTGTTGTACCTGTCCTGGGAGTGTTTGATGGGGACAGTGTAGATGGAGATTTACTCTGTATCTAACCCCGTGCTGTACCTGTCCTGGGAGTGTTTGATGGGGACGGTGTAGAGTGAGCTTTACTCTGTATCTAACCCCGTGCTGTACCTGTCCTGGGAGTGTTTGATGGGGACAGTGTAGAGGGAGATTTACTCTGTATCTAACCCCGTGCTGTACCTGTCCTGGGAGTGTTTGATGGGGACGGTGTAGAGTGAGCTTTACTCTGTATCTAACCCCGTGCTGTACCTGTCCTGGGAGTGTTAGATGAGGACGGTGTAGAGGGAGATTTACTCTGTATCTAACCCCGTGCTGTACCTGTCCTGGGCGTGTTTGATGGGGACGGTGTAGAGGGAGATTTACTCTGTATCTAACCCCGTGCTGTACCTGTGCTGGGAGTGTTTGATGGGGACAGTGTAGAGGGAGATTTACTCTGTATCTAACCCCGTGCTGTACCTGTCCTGGGAGTGTTTGATGGGGACAGTGCAGAGGGAGCTTTACTCGGTATCTTACCCCGTGCTGTACCTGTCCTGGGAGTGTTTGATGGCGACAGTGTAGAGGGAGATTTACTCCGTAACTAACCCCATGCTGTACCTGTCTTGGGAATGTTTGATGGGGACGGTGTAGAGGGAGATTTACTCTGTATCAAACCCTGTGCTCTACCTGTCCTGGGAGTGTTTGATGAGGACGGTGTAGATGGAGATTTACTCTGTATCTAACCCTGAACTGTACCTGTCCTGGGAGTGTTTGATGGGTACAGTGTAGAGGGAGCTTTACTCTCTATCTAACCCTGTGCTATTACTGTCCTGGGAGTGTTTGATGGGGACGGCGTAGATGGAGATTTACTCTGTATCTAAATCCGTGCTGTACCTGTCCTGGGAGTGTTTGATGGGGACGGTGTAGAGCGAGATTTACTCTATATCTAACCCTGTGCTGTAACTGTCCTGGGAGTGTTTGATTGGGACGGTGTAGATGGAGATTTACTCTGTATCTAACCCGCATGCTGTACCTGTCCTGGGAGTGTTTCATGGGACGGTGAAGAGGGAGCTTTACTCTGTATCTAACCCCGTGCTGTACCTATCCTGGGAGTGTTTGATGGGGACAGTGTAGAGGGAGATTTACTCTGTATCTAACCCTGTGCTATTACTGTCCTGGCAGTGTTTCATTGGGACGGTGTAGAGGGAGTTTTACTCTGTATCTACGCCGCTGCTGTACCTGTCCTGGGAGTGGTTGATGGGGAAGGTGTAGAGGGAGCTTTACTGTGTATCTAACCCCGTGCTGTACCTGTCCTGGGAGTGTTTGATGGGGACAGTGTAGAGGGAGATTTACTCTGTATCTAACCGAGTGCTGTACCTGTCCTGGGAGTGTTTGATGGAGACGGTGTAGAGGGAGATTTACTCTGTATCTAACCCCGTGCTGTACCTGTCCTGGGAGTGTTTGATGGGGACGGTGTAGAGGGAGATTTACTCTGTATCTAACCCCGTGCTGTACCTGTCCTGGGAGTGTTTGATGGGGACGGTGTAGGAGGGAGATTTACTCTGCATCTAACCCCGTGCTGTACCTGTCCTGGGAGTGTTTGATGGGGACAGTGTAGAGGGAGATTACTCTGTATCTAACCCAGTGCTGTACCTGTGCCTGGGAGTGTTTGATGGAGACGGTGTAGAGGGAGATTTACTCTGTATCTAACCCCGTGCTGTACCTGTCCTGGGAGTGTTTGATGGGGACAGTGTAGAGGGAGATTTACTCTGTATCTAACCCCGTGCTGTACCTGTCCTGGGAGTGTTTCATGGGGACGGTGCAGAGGGAGCTTTACTCTCTATCTAACCCCGTGCTGTACCTGTCCTGGGAGTGTTTCATGGGGACGGTGTAGAGGGAGCTTTACTCTCTATCTAACCCCGTGCTGTACCTGTCCTGGGAGTGTTTGATGGGGACAGTGTAGAGGGAGATTTACTCTGTATCTAACCCTGTGCTATTACTGTCCTGGGAGTGTTTGATGGGGACGGCGTAGATGGAGATTTACTCTGTATCTAATCCGTGCTGTACCTGTCCTGGGAGTGTTTGATGGGGACGGTGTAGAGCGAGATTTACTCTGTATCTAACCCGTGCTGTACCTGTCCTGGGAGTGTTTGATTGGGACGGTGTAGAGGAGATTTACTCTGTATCTAACCCGCATGCTGTACCTGTCCTGGGAGTGTTTGATGGGGACGGTGAAGAGAGAGATTTACTCTGTATCTAACGCCGTGCTGTACCTGTCCTGGGAGTGTTTGATGGGGACGGTGTAGAGGGAGATTTACTCTGTATCTAACCCCGTGCTGTACCTATCCTGGGATTGTTTGATGGGGACAGTGTAGAGGGAGCTTTACTCTGTATCTAACCCCGTGCTGTACCTGTCCTGGGAGTGTTTGATGGGGACAGTGTAGAGGGAGAATTACTCTGTATCTAACCCCGTGCTGTACCTGTCCTGGGAGTGTTTGATGGGGACAGTGTAGAGGGAGGTTTACTCTGTATCTAACCCTGTGCTATTACTGTCCTGGCAGTGTTTGCTGGGGCTGGTGTAGAGGGAGATTTACTCTGTATCTAAATCTGTGCTGTACCTGTCCTGGGAGTGTTTGATGGGGCCGGTGTAGAGGGAGATTTACTCTGTATCTAAATCTGTGCTGTACCTGTCCTGGGAATTTTTGATGGGGACGGTGTAGAGGGAGATTTACTCTGTATCTAACCCCGTGCTGTACCTGTCCTGGGAGTGTTTGATGGGGGACGGTGTAGAGGGGGATTTACTCTGTATCTAACCCCGTGCTGTACCTGTCCTGGGAGTGTTTGTTCGGGACGGTGTAGAGGGAGATTTACTCTGTATCTAACCCCGTGCTGTACCTGTCCTGGGAGTGTTTCATGGGGACGGGGTAGAGGGAACTCTACTCTGTATCTAACCCCGTGCTGTACCTGTCCTGGGAGTGTTTGATGGGGACAGTGTAGAGGGAGCTTTACTCTGTATCTAACCCCGTGCTGTACCTGTCCAGGGAGTGTTTGATGAGGATGGTGTAGAGGGAGATTTACTCTGTAACTAACCCCGTGCTGTACCTGTCCTGGGAGTGTTAGATGAGGACGGTGTAGAGGGAGATTTACTCTGTATCCATCAACGTGCTGTATCTGTCCTGCGTGTGTTTGATGGGGTACGGTGTAGAGGGAGATTTTCTCTGTATCAAACCCTGTGCTGTACCAGTCCTGGGAGTGTTTGTTTGGGACGGTGTAGAGGGAGATTTACTCTGTATCTAACCCCGTGCTTTACCTGTCCTGGGAGTGTTTCATGGGGACGGTGTAGAGGGAACTCTACTCTGTATCTAACCCTGTGCTGTACCTGTCCTGGGAGTGTTTGATGGAGACAGTGTAGAGGGAGCTTTACTCTGTATCTAACCCCGTGCTCTACCTTTCCTGGGAGTGTTTGATGGGGACAGTGTAGAGGGAGATTTACTCTGTATCTAACCCCGTGCTGTACCTGTCCTGGGAGTGTTTCATGGGGACGGTGTAGAGGGCGCTTTTCTATCTATCTAACCCCGTGCTGTACCTAAGCAAGGAATGTTTGATGGGGACGGTGTAGATGGAGATTTACTCTGTATCTAAATCCGTGCTGTACCTGTCCTGTGAGTGTTTCATTGGGACGGTGTAGAGGGAGTTTTACTCTGTATCTAATTCCGTGCTGTACCTGTCCTGGGATTGTTTGATGGGGACGGTGTAGAGGGAGCTTTACTCTGTATCTTCGCCGCTGCTGTACCTGTCCTGGGAGTGGTTGATGGGGACGGTGTAGAGGGAGATTTACTCTGTATCTAACCCCGTGCTGTACCTGTCCTGGGAGTGGTTGATGGGGAAGGTGTAGAGGGAGCTTTACTGTGTATCAGACCCCGTGCTGTACCTGTCCTGGGAGTGTTTGATGGGGACAGTGTAGAGGGAGAATTACTCTGTTTCTAACCCAGGGCTGTACCTGTGCTGGGAGTGTTTGATGGAGACGGTGTAGAGGGAGATATACTCTGTATCTAACCCCGTGCTTTACCTGTCCTGGGAGTGTTTGATGGGGACGGTGTAGAGGGAGATTTACTCTGTATCTAACCCCGTGCTGTACCTGTCCTGGGAGAGTTTGATGGGGACGGTGTAGGGGGAGATTTACTCTGCATCTAACCCCGTGCTGTACCTGCCCTGGGATTGTTTGATGGGGACAGTGTAGAGGGAGAATTACTCTGTTTCTAACCCAGTGCTGTACCTGTGCTGGGAGTGTTTGATGGGGACGGTGTAGAGGGAGCTTTACTCTGTATCTAACCCCGTGCTGTACCTGTCCTGGGAGTGTTTGATGGGGACGGTGTAGAGGGAGATTTACTCTGTATCTAACCCCGTGCTGTACCTGTCCTGGGAGTGTTTCATGGGGATGGTGTAGAGGGAGCTTTACTCTGTATCTAACCCTGTGCTATTACTGTCCTGGGAGTGTTTGATGGGGACAGTGTAGAGGGAGATTTACTCTGTATCTAACCCCGTGCTGTACCTGTCCTGGGAGTGTTTGATGGGACGGTGTAGAGGGAGATTTACTCTGTATCTAACCCCGTGCTGTACCTGTCCTGGGAGTGTTTGATGGGGACGGTGTAGAGGGAGATTTACTCTGTATCTAACCCCGTGCTGTACCTGTCCTGGGAGTGTTTGATGGGGACAGGTGTAGAGGGAGATTTACTCTGTATCTAACCCCGTGCTGTACCTGTCCTGGGAGTGTTTGATGGGGACGGTGTAGAGGGAGATTTACTCTGTATCTAACCCCGTGCTGTACCTGTCCTGGGAGTGTTTGATGGGGACGTGTAGAGGGAGATTTACTCTGTATCTAACCCCGTGCTGTACCTGTCCTGGGAGTGTTTGATGGGGACGGTGTAGAGGGAGATTTACTCTGTATCTAACCCCGTGCTGTACCTGTCCTGGGAGTGTTTGATGGGGACGGTGTAGAGGGAGATTTACTCTGTATCTAACCCCGTGCTGTACCTGTCCTGGGAGTGTTTGATGGGGACAGGTGTAGAGGGAGATTTACTCTGTATCTAACCCCGTGCTGTACCTGTCCTGGGAGTGTTTGATGGGGACTGGTGTAGAGGGAGATTTACTCTGTATCTAACCCCGTGCTGTACCTGTCCTGGGAGTGTTTGATGGGGATGGTGTAGAGGGAGATTTACTCTGTATCTAACCCCGTGCTGTACCTGTCCTGGGAGTGTTTGATGAGGATCGGTGTGGAGTGAGCTTTACTCTGTATCTAACCCTGTGCTTTACCTGTCCTGGGATTGTTTATTGGGACGGTGTAGAGGGAGCTTTACTCTGTATCTAACCCCGTGCTGTACCTGTCCTGGGAGTGTTTGATGAGGACGGTGTAGAGGGAGATTTACTCTGTATCTAACCCCGTGCTGTACCTGTCCTGGGAGTGTTTGATGGGGACGGTGTAGAGGGAGCTTTACTCTCTATCTAACCCCGTGCTGTACCTGTCCTGGGAGTGTTTCATGGGGACGGTGTAGAGGGCGCTTTTCTCTCTATCTAACCCCGTGCTGTACCTGTCCTGGGAGTGTTTGATGGGGACAGTGTAGAGGGAGAATTACTCTGTTTCTAACCCAGGGCTGTACCTGTGCTGGGAGTGTTTGATGGAGACGGTGTAGAGGGAGATATGCTCTGTATCTAACCCCGTGCTGTACCTGTCCTGGGAGTGTTTGATGGGGACGGTGTAGAGGGAGATTTACTCTGTATCTAACCCCGTGCTGTACCTGTCCTGGGAGTGTTTGATGGGGACGGTGTAGAGGGAGATTTACTCTGCATCTAACCCCGTGCTGTACCTGCCCTGGGAGTGTTTGATGGGGACAGTGTAGAGGGACAATTACTCTGTTTCTAACCCAGTGCTGTACCTGTGCTGGGAGTGTTTGATGGAGACGGTGTAGAGGGAGATTTACTCTGTATCTATCCCCGTGCTGTACCTGTCCTGGGAGTGTTTCATGGGGACGGTGCAGAGGGAGCTTTACTCTCTATCTAACCCCGTGCTGTACCTGTCCTGGGAGTGTTTCATGGGGACGGTGTAGAGGGCGCTTTTCTCTCTATCTAACCCCGTTCTGTACCTAACCAAGGAGTGTTTGATGGGGACAGTGTAGAGGGAGATTTACTCTGTATATAACCCTGTGCTATTACTGTCCTGGGAGTGTTTGATGGGGACGGCGTAGATGGAGATTTACTCTGTATCTAAATCCGTGCTGTACCTGTCCTGGGAGTGTTTGATGGGGACGGTGTAGAGCGAGATTTACTCTATATCTAACCCTGTGCTGTACCTGTCCTGGGAGTGTTTGATTGGGACGGTGTAGATGGAGATTTAACTGTATCTAACCGCATGCTGTACCTGTCCTGGGAGTGTTTCATGGGGACGGTGAAGAGAGCGCTTTACTCTGTATCTAACCCCGTGCTGTACCTATCCTGGGAGTGTTTGATGGGGCCGGTGTAGAGGGAGATTTACTCTGTATCTAACCCCGTGCTGTACCTGTCCTGGGAGTGTTTGATGGGGACGGTGTAGAGGGAGATTTACTCTGTATCTAACACTGTGCTGTACCTGTCCTGGGAGTGTTTGATGGGGACGGTGTAGAGGGAGCTTTACTCTGTATCTAACCCCGTGCTGTACCTGTCCTGGGAGTGTTTGATGGGGACAGTGTAGAGGGAGATTTACTCTGTATCTAACCCCGTGCTGTACCTGTCCTGGGAGTGTTTGATGCGGATGGTGTAGAGGGAGATTTACTCTGTATCTAACCCTGTGCTGTACCTGTCCTGGGAGTGTTTGATGGGACGGTATAGAGGGAGATTTACTCTGTAACTAACCCCATGCTGTACCTGTCCTGGGAGTGTTTCATGGGGACGGTGTAGAGGGAGATTTACTCTGTATCTAATCCCGTGCTGTACCTGTCCTGGGAGTGTTTGATGGGGACAGTGTAGAGGGAGTTTACTCTGTATCTAACCCCGTGCTGTACCTGTCCTGGGAGTGTTTGATGGGGACAGTGTAGAGGGAGAATTACTCTGTTGCTAACCCAGTGCTGTACCTGTGCTGGGAGTGTTTGATGGGGACGGTGTAGAGGGAGATATACTCTGTATCTAACCCCGTGCTGTACCTGTCCTGGGAGTGTTTGATGGGGACGGTGTAGAGGGAGATTTACTCTATATCTAACCCCATGCTGCACCTGTCCTTGGAGTGTTTGATTGGGACGGTGTAGAGGGAGATTTACTCTGTATCTAACCCCGTGCTGTACCTATCCTGGGAGTGTTTGATGGGGACAGTGTAGACGGAGCTTTACTCTGTATCTAACCCCGTGCTGTACCTGTCCTGGGAGTGTTTGATGGGGACGGTGTAGAGGGAGTTTTACTCTGTATCTAACACTTTGCCTTACCTGTCCTGGGAGTCTTTGATGGGGACAGTGTAGAGGGAGCTTTACTCTGTATCTAACCCCGTGCTGTACCTGTCCTGGGAGTGTTTGATGAGGACGGTGTAGAGGGAGATTTACTCTGCATCTAACCCCGTGCTGTACCTGTCCTGGGAGTGTTTGATGAGGACGGTGTAGAGGGAGATTTACTCTGTATCTAACCCCGTGCTGTACCTGTCCTGGGAGTGTTTGATGGGGACGGTGTAGAGGGAGCTTTACTCTGTATCTAACCCCGTTCTTTACCTGTCCTGGGAGTGTTTGATGGGGACAGTGTAGAGGGAGCTTTACTCTGTATCTAACCCCGTGCTGTACCTGTCCTGGGAGTGTTTGATGGGGACAGTGTAGAGGGAGATTTACTCTGTATCTAACCCCGTGCTGTACCAGTCCTGGGAGTGTTTGATGGGGACAGTGTAGAGGGAGATTTACTCTGTATCTAACCCCATGCTGTACCTGTCCTGGGAGTGTATGATTGGTTCGGTGTAGAGGGAGATTTACTCTGTATCTAACCCCATGCTGTACCTGTCCTGGGAGTGTATGATGGGGACGGTGTAGAGGGAGATTTACTCTGTATCTAACCCCGTGCTGTACCTGTCCTGGGAGTGTTTCATGGGGACGGTGTAGAGGGCGCTTTTCTCTCTATCTAACCCCGTGCTGTACCTATCCAAGGAGTGTTTGTTGGGGACAGTGTAGAGGGAGATTTACTCTGTATCTAAATCCGTGCTGTACCTGTCCTGGGAGTGTTTCATGGGGACGGTGAAGAGGGAGTTTTACTCTGTATCTAATTCCGTGCTGTACCTGTCCTGGGATTGTTTGATGGGGACGGTGTAGAGGAAGATTTACTCTATCTACGCCGCTGCTGTACCTGTCCTGGGAGTGGTTGATGGGGAAGGTGTAGAGGGAGCTTTACTGTGTATCAGACCCAATGCTGTACCTGTCCTGGGAGTGTTTGATGGGGACAGTGTAGAGGGAGAATTACTCTGTTTCTAGCCCAGTGCTGTACCTGTGCTGGGAGTGTTTGATGGAGACGGTGTAGAGGGAGATATACTCTGTATCTAACCCCGTGCTGTACCTGTCCTGGGAGTGTTTGATGGGGTCAGTGTAGACTGAGCTTTACTCTGTATCTAACCCAGTGCTATTACTGTCCTGGCAGTGTTTGATGGGGACGGTGTAGAGGGAGATTTACTCCGTATCTAACCCCATGATGTACCTGTCCTGGGAGTGTTTGATGGGGGGTGTAGAGGGAGATTTACTCTGTATCTAACCCCGTGTTGTACCTGTCCTGGGAGTGTTAGGTGAGGACGGTGTAGATGGAGATTTACTCTGTATCTAACCCCGTGCTGTACCTGTCCTGGGAGTGTTTGATGGAGACGGTGTAGAGGGAGCTTTACTCTGTATCTAACCACGTGCTGTACCTGTCGTGGGAGTGTTTGATGAGGATGGTGTAGAGGGAGATTTACTCTGTATCTAACCCCGTGCTGTACCTGTCCTGGGATTGTTTGATGAGGATGCTGTAGAGGGAGATTTACTCTGTATCTAACCCCGTGCTTTACCTGTCCTGGGAGTGTTTTTTGAGGACGGTGTAGAGGGAGATTTACTCTGTATCTAACCCCATGCTGTACCTGTCCTGGGAGTGTTTGATGAGGACGGTGTAGAGGGAGATTTACTCTGTATCTAAACCCGTGCTGTACCTGTCCTGGGAGTGTTTGATGGGGACGGTGTAGAGGGAGTTTTACTCTGTATCTAACACTTTGCTGTACCTGTCCTGGGAGTCTTTGATGGGGACAGTGTAGAGGGAGCTTTACTCTGTATCTAACCCCGTGCTGTACCAGTCCTGGGAGTGTTTGATGGGGATGGTGTAGAGGGAGATTTACTCTGTTTCTAACCCCATGCTGTACCTGTCCTGGGAGTGTATGATTGGTTCGGTGTAGAGGGAGATTTACTCTGTATCTAACCCCGTGCTGTACCTGTCCTGGGAGTGTTTCATGGGGACGGTGTAGAGGGCGCTTTTCTCTCTATCTAACCCCGTGCTGTACCTGTCCTGGGAGTGTTTGATGGGGACGGTGTAGATGGAGATTTACTTTGTATCTAAATCCGTGCTGTACCTGTCCTGGGAGTGTTTCATGGGGACGGTGTAGAGGGAGATTTACTCTGTATCTAACGCCGCTGCTGTACCTGTCCTGGGAGTGGTTGATGGGGAGGTGTAGAGGGAGCATTACTGTGTATCAGACCCCATGCTGTACCTGTCCTGGGAGTGTATGATGGGGACAGTGTAGAGGGAGAATTACTCTGTTACTAACCCAGTGCTGTACCTGTGCTGGGAGTGTTTGATTGGGACGGTGTAGAGGGAGATTTACTCTGTATCTAACCCCATGCTGTACCTGTCCTGGGAGTGTTTGATTGGGACGGTGTAGAGGGAGATTTACTCTGTATCTATCCCCGTGCTGTACCTATCCTGGGAGTGTTTGATGGGGACAGTGTAGACGGAGCTTTACTCTGTATCTAACCCAGTGCTATTACTGTCCTGGCAGTGTTTGATGGGGACGGTGTAGAGGGAGATTTACTCCGTATCTAACCCCATGATGTACCTGTCTTGGGAGTGTTTGATGGGGGGTGTAGAGTGAGATTTACTCTCTATCTAACCCCGTGCTGTACCTGTCCTGGGAGTGTTTGATGGGGACGGTGTAGAGGGAGATTTACTCTGTATCTAACCCCATGCTGTACCTGTCCTGGGAGTGTTTGATGAGGACGGTGTAGAGGGAGATTTACTCTGCATCTAACCCCGTGCTGTACCTGTCCTGGGAGTGTTTGATGGGGACGGTGTAGAGGGAGTTTTACTCTGTATCTAACACTTTGCTGTACCTGTCCTGGGAGTCTTTGATGGGGACAGTGTAGAGGGAGCTTTACTCTGTATCTAACCCCGTGCTGTACCTGTCCTGGGAGTGTTTGATGAGGACGGTGTAGGGGGAGATTTACTCTGCATCTAACCCCGTGCTGTACATGTCCTGGGAGTGTTTGATGGGGACGGTGTAGAGGGAGATTTCTCTGCATCTAACCCCATGCTGTACCTGTCCTGGGAGTGTTTGATGGGGACGGCGTAGAGGGAGTTTTACTCTGTATCTAACCCCGTGCTGTACCTGTCCTGGGAGTGTTTGATGGGGACAGTGTAGAGGGAGTTTCACTCTGTATCTAACACTTTGCCTTACCTGTCCTGGGAGTCTTTGATGGGGACAGTGTAGAGGGAGCTTTACTCTGTATCTAACCCCGTGCTGTACCTGTCCTGGGAGTGTTTGATGGAGACAGTGTAGAGGGAGAATTACTCTGTTTCTAACCCCGTGCTGTACCTGTCCTGGGAGTGTTTGATGGGGACGGTGTAGAGGGAGTTTTACTCTGTATCTAACACTTTGCCTTACCTGTCCTGGGAGTCTTTGATGGGGACAGTGTAGAGGGAGGTTTACTCTGTATCTAACCCCGTGCTGTACCTGTCCTGGGAGTGTTTGATGGGGACAGTGTAGAGGGAGATTTACTCCGTATCTAACCCCTTGCTGTACCTGTCCTGGGAGTGTTTGATGAGGACGGTGTAGAGGGAGATTTACTCTGCATCTAACCCCGTGCTGTACCTGTCCTGGGAGTGTTAGATGAGGACGGTGTAGAGGGAGATTTACTCTGCATCTAACCCCGTGCTGTACCTGTCCTGGGAGTGTTTGATGAGGACGGTGTAGAGGGAGATTTACTCTGCATCTAACCCCGTGCTGTACCTGTCCTGGGAGTGTTTGATGAGGACGGTGTAGAGGGAGATTTACTCTGTATCTAACCCCGTGCTGTACCTGTCCTGGGAGTGTTTGATGGGGACGGTGTAGAGGGAGATTTACTCTGTATCTAACCCCGTGCTGTACCTGTCCTGGGAGTGTTTGATGGGGACGGTGTAGAGGGAGATTTACTGTGTATCTAACCCTGTGCTATTACTGTCCTGGGATTGTTTGATGGGGACGGTGTAGAGGGAGATTTACTCTGTGTCTAACCCCGTGCTGTACCTGTCCTGGGAGTGTTTGATGGGGGGTGTAGAGTGAGATTTACTCTGTATCTAACCCCGTGCTGTACCTGTCCGGGGAGTGTTAGATGAGCACGGTGTAGAGGGAGATTTACTCTGTATCTAACCCCATGCTGTACCTGTCCTGGGAGTGTTTGATGAGGACGGTGTAGAGGGAGATTTACTCTGCATCTAACCCCGTGCTGTACCTGTCCTGGGAGTGTTTGATGGGGACGGTGTAGAGGGAGTTTTACTCTGTATCTAACACTTTGCTGTACCTGTCCTGGGAGTCTTTGATTGGGACAGTGTAGAGGGAGCTTTACTCTGTATCTAACCCCGTGCTGTACTGTCCTGGGAGTGTTTCATGAAGATGGTGTAGAGGGAGAATTACTCTGTTTCTAACCCCGTGCTGTACCTGTCCTGGGAGTGTTTGATGAGGACGGTGTAGAGGGAGATTTACTCTGTATCTAACCCCGTGCTCTACCTGTCCTGGGAGTGTTTGTTGGGGACGGTGTAGAGGGAGTTTTACTCTGTATCTAACACTTTGCCTTACCTGTCCTGGGAGTCTTTGATGGGGACAGTGTAGAGGGAGCTTTACTCTGTATCTAACCCCGTGCTGTACCTGTCCTGCGAGTGTTTGATGGGGACAGTGTAGAGGGAGATTTACTCCGTATCTAACCCCTTGCTGTACCTGTCCTGGGAGTGTTTGATGCGGATGGTGTAGAGGGAGATTTACTCTGTTTCTAACCCCATGCTGTACCTGTCTGGGAGTGTTTGATGGGGACGGTGTAGATGGAGATTTACTCTGTATCTAATTCCGTTCTGTACCTGTCCTGGGAGTGTTTCATGGGGACGGTGTAGAGGGAGTTTTACTCTGTATCTAATTCCGTGCTGTACCTGTCCTGGGATTGTTTGATGGGGACGGTGTAGAGGGAGATTTACTCTGTATCTAACCCCGTGCTATACCTGTCCTGGGAGTGTTTGATGGGGACAGTGTAGAGGGAGAATTACTCTGTTGCTAACCCAGTGCTGTACCTGTGCTGGGAGTGTTTGATGGGGACGGTGTAGAGGGAGATATACTCTGTATCTAAACCCGTGCTGTACCTGTCCTGGGAGTGTTTGATTGGGACGGTGTAGAGGGAGATTTACTCTGTATCTAACCCCGTGCTGTACCTATCCTGGGAGTGTTTGATGGGGACAGTGTAGACGGAGCTTTACTCTGTATCTAACCCAGTGCTATTACTGTCCTGGCAGTGTTTGATGGGGACGGTGTAGAGGGAGATTTACTCTGTATCTAACCCCATGATGTACCTGTCCTGGGAGTGTTTGATGGGGACGGTGTAGAGGGAGATTTACTCTGTATCTAACCCCATGATGTACCTGTCCTGGGAGTGTTTGATGAGGACGGTGTAGAGGGAGATTTACTATGTATCTAACCCCATGCTGTACCTGTCCTGGGAGTGTTTGATGAGGACGGTGTAGAGGGAGATTTACTCTGTATCTAAACCCGTGCTGTACCTGTCCTGGGAGTGTTTGATAGGGACAGTGTAGAAGGAGCTTTACTCTGTATCTAACCCCGCGCTGTACCTGTCCTGGGAGTGTTTGATGAGGACGGTGTGGAGGGAGATTTACTCTGCATCTAACCCCGTGCTGTACCTGTCCTGGGAGTGTTTGATGAGGACGGTGTAGAGGGAGATTTACTCTGCATCTAACCCCGTGCTGTACCTGTCCTGGGAGTGTTTGATGAGGACGGTGTAGAGGGAGATTTACTCTGCATCTAACCCCGTGCTGTACCTGTCCTGGGAGTGTTTGATGGGGACGGTGTAGAGGGAGTTTTACTCTGTATCTAACACTTTGCCTTACCTGTCCTGGGAGTCTTTGATGGGGACAGTGTAGAGGGAGCTTTACTCTGTATCTAACCCCGTGCTGTACCTGTCCTGGGAGTGTTTGATGGGGACAGTGTAGAGGGAGATTTACTCCGTATCTAACCCCTTGCTGTACCTGTCCTGGGAGTGTTTGATGCGGATGGTGTAGAGGGAGATTTACTCTATATCTAACCCTGTGCTATTACTGTCCTGGGAGTGTTTGATGGGGACGGTGTAGATGGAGATTTACTCTGTATCTAATTCCGTGCTGTACCTGTCCTGGGAGTGTTTCATGGGGACGGTGTAGAGGGAGTTTTACTCTGTATCTAATTCCGTGCTGTACCTGTCCTGGGAGTGTTTGATGGGGACAGTGTAGAGGGAGTTTACTCTGTATCTAACCCCGTGCTGTACCTGTCCTGGGAGTGTTTGATGGGGACAGTGTAGAGGGAGAATTACTCTGTTGCTAACCCAGTGCTGTACCTGTGCTGGGAGTGTTTGATGGGGACGGTGTAGAGGGAGATATACTCTGTATCTAACCCCGTGCTGTACCTGTCCTGGGAGTGTTTGATGGGGACGGTGTAGAGGGAGATTTACTCTATATCTAACCCCATGCTGCACCTGTCCTTGGAGTGTTTGATGGGGACAGTGTAGACGGAGCTTTACTCTGTATCTAACCCAGTGCTATTACTGTCCTGGCAGTGTTTGATGGGGACGGTGTAGAGGGAGATTTACTCTGTATCTAACCCCATGATGTACCTGTCCTGGGAGTGTTTGATGGGGACAGTGTAGAGGGAGATTTACTCTGCATCTAACCCCGTGCTGTACCTGTCCTGGGAGTCTTTGATGAGGATGGTGTAGAGGGAGATTTACTCTGCATCTAACCCCGTGCTGTACCTGTCCTGGGAGTGTTTGATGAGGACGGTGTAGAGGGAGATTTACTCTGCATCTAACCCCGTGCTGTACCTGTCCTGGGAGTGTTTGATGGGGACGGTGTAGAGGGAGTTTTACTCTGTATCTAACACTTTGCCTTACCTGTCCTGGGAGTCTTTGATGGGGACAGTGTAGAGGGAGCTTTACTCTGTATCTAACCCCGTGCTGTACCTGTCCTGGGAGTGTTTGATGGGGACGGTGTATAGGGAGATTTACTCTGTATCTAACCCCGTTCTTTACCTGTCCTGGGAGTGTTTGATGGGGACAGTGTAGAGGGAGGTTTACTCTGTATCTAACCCCTTGCTGTACCTGTCCTGGGAGTGTTTGATGGGGATGGTGTAGAGGGAGATTTACTCTGTTTCTAACCCCGTGCTGTACCTGTCCTGGGAGTGTTTGATGGGGACGGTGTAGAGGGAGATTTACTCTGTATCTAACCCCTTGCTGTACCTGTCCTGGGAGTGTTTGATGGGGATGGTGTAGAGGGAGATTTACTCTGTTTCTAACCCCGTGCTGTACCTGTCCTGGGAGTGTATGATTGGTTCGGTGTAGAGGGAGATTTACTCTGTATCTAACCCCGTGCTGTACCTGTCCTGGGAGTGTTTCATGGGGACGGTGTAGAGGGCGCTTTTCTCTCTATCTAACCCCGTGCTGTACCTGTCCTGGGAGTGTTTGATGGGGACAGTGTAGAGGGAGCTTTACTCTATATCTAACCCCGTGCTGTACCTGTCCTGGGAGTGTTTGATGGGGACAGTGTAGATGGAGATTTACTCTGTATCTAACCCCTTGCTGTACCAGTCCTGGGAGTGTTTGATGGGGATGGTGTAGAGGGAGATTTACTCTGTTTCTAACCCCATGCTGTACCTGTCCTGGGAGTGTATGATTGGTTCGGTGTAGAGGGAGATTTACTCTGTATCTAACCCCGTGCTGTACCTGTCCTGGGAGTGTTTCATGGGGACGGTGTAGAGGGCGCTTTTCTCTCTATCTAACCCCGTGCTGTACCTGTCCTGGGAGTGTTTGATGGGGACAGTGTAGAGGGAGCTTTACTCTATATCTAACCCTGTGCTATTACTGTCCTGGGAGTGTTTGATGGGGACGGTGTAGATGGAGATTTACTCTGTATCTAAATCCGTGCTGTACCTGTCCTGGGAGTGTTTCATGGGGACGGTGTAGAGGGAGATTTACTCTGTATCTAATTCCGTGCTGTACCTGTCCTGGGATTGTTTGATGGGGACGGTATAGAGGGAGCTTTACTCTGTATCTAACCCCGTGCTGTACCTGTCCTGGGAGTGGTTGATGGGGACAGTGTAGAGGGAGAATTACTCTGTTACTAACCCAGTGCTGTACCTGTGCTGGGAGTGTTTGATGGAGACGGTGTAGAGGGAGATATACTCTGTATCTAACCCCGTGCTGTACCTTTCCTGGGAGTGTTTGATGGGGACGGTGTAGAGGGAGATTTACTCTATATCTAACCCCATGCTGTACCTGTCCTGGGAGTGTTTGATTGGGACGGTGTAGAGGGAGATTTACTCTGTATCTAACCCCGTGCTGTACCTATCCTGGGAGTGTTTGATGGGGACAGTGTAGACGGAGCTTTACTCTGTATCTAACCCCGTGCTGTACCTGTCCTGGGAGTGTTTTTTGAGGACAGTGTAGAGGGAGATTTACTCTGTATCTAACCCCGTGCTGTACCTGTCCTGGGAGTGTTTGATGAGGACGGTTTAGAGGGAGATTTACTCTGTATCTAACCCCATGCTGTACCTGTCCTGGGAGTGTTTGATGAGGACGGTGTAGGGGGAGATTTACTCTGCATCTAACCCCGTGCTGTACCTGTCCTGGGAGTGTTTGATGGGGACAGTGTAGAGGGAGCTTTACTCTGTATCTAACCCCGTGCTGTACCTGTCCTGTGAGTGTTTGATGGGGACGGTGTAGAGGGAGCTTTACTCTGTATCTAACCCCGTGCTGTACCTGTCCTGGGATTGTTTGATGGGGACGGTGTAGAGGGAGATTTACTCTGTGTCTAACCCCGTGCTGTACCTGTCCTGGGAGTGTTTGATGGAGGGTGTAGAGTGAGATTTACTCTGTATCTAACCCCGTGCTGTACCTGTCCTGGGAGTGTTTGATGAGGACGGTGTAGAGGGAGATTTACTCTGCATCTAACCCCGTGCTGTACCTGTCCTGGGAGTGTTTGATGGGGACGGTGTAGAGGGAGTTTTACTCTGTATCTAACACTTTGCCTTACCTGTCCTGGGAGTCTTTGATGGGGACAGTGTAGAGGGAGCTTTACTCTGTATCTAACCCCGTGCTGTACCTGTCCTGGGAGTGTTTGATGGGGACAGTGTAGAGGGAGATTTACTCCGTATCTAACCCCTTGCTGTACCTGTCCTGGGAGTGTTTGATGCGGATGGTGTAGAGGGAGATTTACTCTCTATCTAACCCTGTGCTATTACTGTCCTGGGAGTGTTTGATGGGGACGGTGTAGATGGAGATTTACTCCGTATCTAACCCCTTGCTGTACCTGTCCTGGGAGTGTTTGATGGGGACAGTGTAGACGGAGCTTTACTCTGTATCTAATTCCGTGCTGTACCTGTCCTGGGAGTGTTTGATGGGGACAGTGTAGAGGGAGTTTACTCTGTATCTAACCCCGTGCTGTACCTGTCCTGGGAGTGTTTGATGGGGACAGTGTAGAGGGAGAATTACTCTGTTGCTAACCCAGTGCTGTACCTGTGCTGGGAGTGTTTGATGGGGACGGTGTAGAGGGAGATATACTCTGTATCTAACCCCGTGCTGTACCTGTCCTGGGAGTGTTTGATGGGGACGGTGTAGAGGGAGATTTACTCTATATCTAACCCCATGCTGCACCTGTCCTTGGTGTGTTTGATTGGGACGGTGTAGAGGGAGATTTACTCTGTATCTAACCCCGTGCTGTACCTATCCTGGGAGTGTTTGATGGGGACAGTGTAGACGGAGCTTTACTCTGTATCTAACCCAGTGCTATTACTGTCCTGGCAGTGTTTGATGGGGACGGTGTAGAGGGAGATTTACTCTGTATCTAACCCCGTGCTTTACCTGTCCTGGGAGTGTTTGATGGGGACAGTGTAGAGGGAGCTTTACTCTGTATCTAACCCCATGCTGTACCTGTCCTGGGAGTGTTTGATGAGGACGGTGTAGAGGGAGATTTACTCTGCATCTAACCCCGTGCTGTACCTGTCCTGGGAGTGTTTGATGAGGACGGTGTAGAGGGAGATTTACTCTGCATCTAACCCCGTGCTGTACCTGTCCTGGGAGTGTTTGATGGGGACGGTGTAGAGGGAGTTTTACTCTGTATCTAACACTTTGCCTTACCTGTCCTGGGAGTCTTTGATGGGGACAGTGTAGAGGGAGCTTTACTCTGTATCTAACCCCGTGCTGTACCTGTCCTGGGAGTGTTTGATGGGGACGGTGTATAGGGAGATTTACTCTGTATCTAACCCCGTTCTTTACCTGTCCTGGGAGTGTTTGATGGGGACAGTGTAGAGGGAGCTTTACTCTGTATCTAACCCCGTGCTGTACCAGTCCTGGGAGTGTTTGATGGGGATGGTGTAGAGGGAGATTTACTCTGTTTCTAACCCCATGCTGTACCTGTCCTGGGAGTGTATGATTGGTTCGGTGTAGAGGGAGATTTACTCTGTATCTAACCCCGTGCTGTACCTGTCCTGGGAGTGTTTCATGGGGACGGTGTAGAGGGCGCTTTTCTCTCTCTCTAACCCCGTGCTGTACCTGTCCTGGGAGTGTTTGATGGGGACAGTGTAGAGGGAGCTTTACTCTATATCTAACCCTGTGCTATTACTGTCCTGGGAGTGTTTGATGGGGACGGTGTAGATGGAGATTTACTCTGTATCTAAATCCGTGCTGTACCTGTCCTGGGATTGTTTGATGGGGACGGTGTAGAGGGAGCTTTACTCTGTATCTAACCCCGTGCTGTACCTGTCCTGGGAGTGGTTGATGGGGACAGTGTAGAGGGAGAATTACTCTGTATCTAACCCAGTGCTGTACCTGTGCTGGGAGTGTTTGATGGAGACGGTGTAGAGGGAGATATACTCTGTATCTAACCCCGTGCTGTACCTTTCCTGGGAGTGTTTGATGGGGACGGTGTAGAGGGAGATTTACTCTATATCTAACCCCATGCTGTACCTGTCCTGGGAGTGTTTGATTGGGACGGTGTAGAGGGAGATTTACTCTGTATCTAACCCCGTGCTGTACCTATCCTGGGAGTGTTTGATGGGGACAGTGTAGACGGAGCTTTACTCTGTATCTAACCCCGTGCTGTACCTGTCCTGGGAGTGTTTTTTGAGGACAGTGTAGAGGGAGATTTACTCTGTATCTAACCCCGTGCTGTACCTGTCCTGGGAGTGTTTGATGAGGACGGTGTAGAGGGAGATTTACTCTGTATCTAACCCCGTGCTGTACCTGTCCTGGGAGTGTTTGATGAGGACGGTGTAGGGGGAGATTTACTCTGCATCTAACCCCGTGCTGTACCTGTCCTGGGAGTGTTAGCTGAGGACGGTGTAGAGGGAGATTTACTCTGTATCTAACCCCTTGCTGTACCTGTCCTGGCAGTGTTTGATGGGGATGGTGTAGAGGGAGATTTACTCTGTTTCGAACCCCATGCTGTACCTGCCCTGGGAGTGTTTGATGGGGTACGGTGTAGAGGGAGATTTACTCTGTATCTAACACTTTGCTGTACCTGTCCTGGGAGTCTTTGATGAGGACGGTGTAGAGGGAGCTTTACTCTGTATCTAACCCCGTGCTTTACCTGTCCTGGGAGTGTTTGATGAGGACGGTGTAGGGGGAGATTTACTCTGCATCTAACCCCGTGCTGTACCTGTCCTGGGAGTGTTAGATGAGGACGGTGTAGAGGGAGATTTACTCTGTATCTAACCCCGTGCTGTACCTGTCCTGGGAGTGTTAGATGAGGACGGTGTAGAGGGAGATTTACTCTGTATCTAACCCCGTGCTGTACCTGTCCTGGGAGTGTTTGATGGGGATGGTGTAGAGGGAGCTTTACTCTGTATCTAACCCCATGCTGTACCTGTCCTGGGAGTGTTTGATGGGGACGGTGTAGAGGGAGATTTACTCTGTATCTAACCCCATGCTGTACCTGTCCTGGGAGTCTTTCACGGGGACAGTGTAGAGGGAGCTTTACTCTGTACCTAAACCTCTGCTATTACTCTCCTGGGATTGTTTCATGGGGATGGTGTAGAGGGAACTCTACTCTGTATCTAAATCCGTGCTGTACCTGTCCTGGGAGTGTTTGATGGGGACGGTGTAGAGGGAGATTTACTCTGTATCTAACCCCGTGCTGTACCTGTCCTGGGAGTGTTTGATGAGGACGTTGTAGAGGGAGATTTACTCTGTATCTAACCCCGTGCTGTACCTGTCCTGGGAGTGTTTGATGGGTACGGTGTAGAGGGAGATTTACTCTGTATCTAACCCCGTGCTATACCTGTCCTGGGACTGTTTGATGGGGACTGTGTCGAGGGAGATTTACTCTGTATCTAACCCCGTGCTGTACCTGTCCTGGGAGTCTTTCACGGGGACAGTGTAGAGGGAGATTTGCTCTTTATCTAAACCTCTGATATTACTGTCCTGGGAGTGTTTCATGGGGACGGTGTAGAGGGAACTCTACTCTGTATCTAACCCCATGCTGTACCTGTCCTGGGAGTGTTTGATGGGGACAGTGTAGAGGGAGCTTTACTCTGTATCTAACTCCGTGCTGTACCTGCCCTGGGAGTGTTTGATGGGGACGGTGTAGAGGGCGCTTTACTCTGTATCTAACCCCGTGCTGTACCTGTCCTGGGAGTGTTTGATGGGACGGTATAGAGGGAGATTTACTCTGTATCTAACCCCATGCTGTACCTGTCCTGGGAGTGTTTGATGGGGACAGTTAAGAGGGAGATTTACTCTGTATCTAACCTCGTGTTATTCCTTTCCTGTGAGTGTTTGATGGGGACAGTGTAGAGGGAGATTTACTCTGTATCTAACCCCATGCTGTACCTGTCCTGGGAGTGTTTGATGGGGACAGTGTAGAGGGAGATTTACTCTGTATCTAACCCCGTGCTGTACCTGTCCTGGGAGTGTTTGATGGGACGGTATAGAGGGAGATTTATTCTGTAACTAACCCCATGCTGTACCTGTCCTGGGAGTGTTTGATGGGGACAGTTAAGAGGGAGATTTACTCTGTATCTAACCTCGTGTTATTCCTGTCCTGTGAGTGTTTGATGGGGACAGTGTAGAGGGAGATTTACTCTGTATCTAACCCCGTGCTGTACCTGTCCTGGGAGTGTTTCATGGGGACGGTGTAGAGGGAACTCTACTCTGTATCTAACCCCGTGTGGTACCTGTCCTGGGAGTGTTGATGGGGACGGTGTAGAGGGAACTCTACCCTGTATCTAAACCCGTGCTGTACCTGTCCTGGGAGTGTTTGATGGGGACAGTGTAGAGGTAGCTTTACTCTGTATCTAACCCCGTGCTGTACCTGTCCTGGGAGTGTTTGATGGGGACGGTGTAGAGGAAGCTTTACTCTGTATCTAACCCCGTGCTGTACCTGTCCTGGGAGTGTTTGATGGGGACGGTGTAGAGGGAGATTAACTCTGTATCTTTCCCCGTGCTATACCTGTCCTGGGAATATTTGATGGGGACAGTTTCGTGGGAAGCAATGACTAAAGCTCCCTGTCGGCCTGAGGCCTAGTTTGGCTGAGATACGCTGCTGACCTGTAGTAGTCTTCCTGCCCAGGTAGAGGCACTCCATGGATCTGATGGTGACCCTGCAGCCATTGCTGGTGCTGTTCAATGGCCAATCGCTGTAGCTCGGCCGATTGCGCCTGCATCGCTTGGAGCTGATGAGCGGCCGACATTGGAGGGGGTACAGACCCCTGCAGTTCCCGGTATGGTGTCCCTGAAAGGTTAAAAACTAGCTGGTCAGACCGCGGCCGATTATAGGCCCATTCAGCCCCTCTTGAGCCTGTTACACAGGAACAGGATGAGGCCCTTTCAGCCCCTCTCGAGCCTGTTACACAGGAAAAGGAGGATCCCATACCGCCCCTCTCGAGCCTGTTACACAGGAACAGGAGGAGGCCATTCAGCCCCTCTCGAGCCTGTTACACAGGAACAGGAGGAGGCCATTCAGCCCCTCTCGGTTCTGTTACAAGGGAACAGGAGGAGTCCCATTCAGCCCCTCTAGAGCCTGTTAAACAGGAACGGGAAGAGGCCATTCAGCCCCTCTGGAGCCTATTACACAGGAACAGGAGGAGGCACATTCATTCCAATTCCAGCCTTGTGCTGACAATGCAAAATGGGAGTGAGGGACACGGGGAGAGAGCGGGAGTGAGGGACACGGGGAGAGAGCGGGAGTGAGGGATACGAGGAGAGGGTGGGAGTGAGGGACACGGGGAGAGGGCGGGAGTGAGGGATACGAGGAGACGGCGTGAGTGAGGGACACGGGGAAAGGGAGGGAGTGAGGGACACGGGGAGAGGGCGGGAGTGAGGAACACGGGGAGTGAGGGACACGGGGAGAGAGCAGGAGTGAGGGACACGGGGAGAGAGCGGGAGTGAGGGACACGGGGAGTGAGGGACACGGGGAGAGGGCGGGAGTGAGGGATAAGGGGAGAGGGTGGGAGTGAGGGACACGGGGAGAGGGCGGGAGTGAGGGACACGGGGAGAGAGCGGGAGTGAGGGACACGGGGAGAGGGCGGGAGTGAGGGACACGGGGAGAGAGTGGGAGTGAGGAACACGGGGAGTGAGGGACATGGGGAGAGAGCAGGAGTGAGGGACACGGGGAGAGAGCGGGAGTGAGGGACACGGGGAGTGAGGGACACGGGGAGAGGGCGGGAGTGAGGGATAAGGGGAGAGGGTGGGAGTGAGGGACACGGGGAGAGGGCGGGAGTGAGGGACACGGGGAGAGAGCGGGAGTGAGGGACACGGGGAGAGGGCAGGAGTGAGGGACACGGGGAGAGAGCGGGAGTGAGGGACACGGGGAGAGAGCAGGAGTGAGGGACACGGGGAGAGAGCGGGAGTGAGGGACACGGGGAGTGAGGGACACGGGGAGAGGGCGGGAGTGAGGGATAAGGGGAGAGGGCGGGAGTGAGGGACACGGGGAGAGGGCGGGAGTGAGGGATACAGGGAGAGGGCGGGAGTGAGGGACACGGGGAGAGGGCAGGAATGAGGGATATGGGGAGAGGGCGGGAGTGAGGGATACGGGGAGAGGGCGAGAGTGAGGGACACGGGGAGAGGGCGGGAGTGAGGGACACGGGGAGTGAGGGATACGGGGAGAGGGCGGGAGTGAGGGACACGGGGAGAGAGCGTGAGTGAGGGACACGGGGAGAGGGCAGGAGTGAGGGACACGGGGAGAGGGCGGGAGTGAGGGATACAGGGAGAGGGCAGGAGTGAGGGACACGGGGAGATGGCGGGAGTGAGGGATATGGGGAGAGAGAGGTGTGAGTAAGATTCCGGAATGCTCTTCCGGCTCCCCTGCTGACGATCGGCCCAGCCACGAAACCACGACCCCCGGCCCACCCGCTCGTGTCCCTCCAACATCCCACATTAGCCCAGCCAGCGCCGCACGCCCTCTTACCAAAGATTTGGTGCCGCAGGATCTCATGCTCGGAGACGTGTTGCCCCAGGAGGTGGTTGGGGAGGGTACCTGATGGGTAGGCGATCCGAGTCAGCTGCCCGGTGCTGCTCAGCGGGTCAAGGAGCGGGTGAACTGCTTGGGTAGCTGCAAGAGAAAGGAGGTGTCGGTCCGTCTGGGTGCCTTGGTCGAGGGGGGCTTGGTTACCCCGGAACCCGCCCACGATCGCATTTCAACTCCTCAATCAGTACCCGCGACCATCCCCTCACTCCCGCTGCAGCCCCCCATATCCCTCACTCCCACCGTATCAAACACTCACGCCCTCTCCCAGTATCCCTCACTCCCGCCCTCACCTTGTGTCCCTCACTCCTGCCCTCTCCCCGTGTCCCTCACTCCCGCCCTCTCCCCGTGTCCCTCACTCCCGCCCTCTCCCCGTGTCCCTCACTCCCGCCCTCTCCCCGTGTCCCTCACTCCTGCCCTCTCCCCGTGTCCCTCACTCCCTGTGTCCCTCACTCCCCGTGTCCCTCACTCCCGCTCTCTCCCTGTGTCCCTCACTCCCGCCCTCTCCCCGTGTCCCTCACTCCCGCTCTCTCCCCGTGTCCCTCACTCCCGCCCTCTCCCCGAGTCCCCCACTCCCGCCCTCTCCCCATGTCCCTCACACCCGTGTCCCTCACTCCCGTATCCCTCACTCCCTCCCACTCCCCGTATCCCTCACTCCCGCATTCCACGTATCCCTCACTCCCTCCCTCTCCCCGTGTCCCTCACTCCCGCCCTCTCCCCGTGTCCCTCACTCCCGCCATCTCCCCGTGTCCCTCACTCCCACTCTCTCCCCGTGTCCCTCACTCCCGCCCTCTCCCCGTGTCCATCACTCCCGCCCTCTCCCCGAGTCCCTCACTCCTGCCCTCTCCCCGTGTCCCTCACTCTCGATCTCTCCCCGTGTCCCTCACAACCGTGTCCCTCACTCCCGTATCCCTCACTCCCGCCATCTCCCCGTGTCCCTCACTCCCGCCCTCTCCCCGTGTCCCTCACTCCCGCTCTCTCCCCGTACCCCTCACTCCCGCCCTCTCCCCGTATCCCTCACTCCCGCCCCCTCCCCGTATCCCTCACTCCCACCCTCTCCCTGTATCCCTCACTCCCTGTGTCCCTCACTCCCGCCCTCTCCCCGTGTCCCTCACTCCCGCCCTCTCCCCCGTATCCCTCACTCCCGCCCTCTCCCCGTGTCCCTCACTCCCGCCCTCTCCCCGTGTCCCTCACTCCCGCCCTCTCCCCGTATCCCTCACTCCCGCCCTCTCCCCGTGTCCCTCACTCCCGCCCTCTCCCCGTGTCCCTCACTCCCGCCCTCTCCCCGTGTCCCTCACTCCCGCCCTCTCCCCGTACCCCTCACTCCCGCCCTCTCCCCGTATCCCTCACTCCCGCCCCCTCCCCGGATCCCTCACTCCCGCTCTCTCCCTGTATCCCTCACTCCCCATGTCCCTCACTCCCGCCCTCTCCCCGTGTCCCTCACTCCCGCCCTCTCCCCGTGTCCCTCCCTCCCGCCCTCTCCCCGTGTCCCTCACTCCCGCCCTCTCCCCGTGTCCCTCACTCCCGCCCTCTCCCCGTGTCCCTCACTCCCGCCCTCTCCCCATGTCCCTCACACCCGTGTCCCTCACTCCCGTATCCCTCACTCCCTCCCACTCCCCGTATCCCTCACTCCCTCATTCCACGTATCCCTCACTCCCGCCCTCTCCCCCGTGTCCCTCACTCCCGCCCTCTCCCCGTGTCCCTCACTCCCCGTGTCCCTCACTCCCGCCCTCTCGCCATGTCCCTCACTCCCACCCTCTCCCCGTGTCCCTCACTCCCCGTGTCCCTCACTCCTGCCCTCTCCGCGTCTCCCTCACTCCCGCCCTCTCCCCGTGTCCCTCACTCCCTGTGTCCCTCACTCCCGCCCTCTCCCCGTTTCCCTCACTCCCGCCTTCTCCCCGTGTCCATCACTCCCGCCCTCTCACCGTGTCCCTCACTCCCGCCCCCTCCCCGTGTCCCTCACTCCCGCCCTCTCCCCGTGTCCCTCACTCCCCGTGTCCCTCACTCCCTCCCTCTCCCCGTGTCCCTCACTCCCGCCCCCTCCCCGTGTCCCTCACTCCCGCCCTCTCCCCGTGTCCCTCACTCCCCGTGTCCCTCACTCCCGCCCTCTCCCCGTGTCCCTCACTCCCGCCCTCTGCCCGTGTCCCTCACTCCCGCCCTCTCCCCCATATCCCTCACTCCCGCCCTCTCCCCGTGTCCCTCACTCCCGCCCTCTCCCCGTGTCCCTCACTCCCGCCCTCTCCCCGTGTCCCTCACTCCCGCCCTCTCCCCCGTATCCCTCACTCCCGCCCTCTCCCCGTGTCCCTCACTCCCCGTGTCCCTCACTCCCGCCCTCTCCCCGTGTCCCTCACTCCCGCCCTCTCCCCCGTATCCCTCACTCCCGCCCTCTCCCCGTGTCCCTCACTCCCGCCCTCTCCCCGTGTCCCTCACTCCCGCCCTCTGCCCGTGTCCCTCACTCCCCGTATCCCTCACTCCCGCCCTCTCCCCGTGTCCCTCACTCCCGCCCTCTGCCCGTGTCCCTCTCTCCCCGTGTCCCTCACTCCCTGCACTCTCCCCGTGTCCCTCACTGCCGCCCTCTCCCCGTGTCCCTCACTCCCGCTCTCTCCCCGTGTCCCTCACTCCCGCTCTCTCCCCGTGTCCCTCACTCCCGCCCTCTCCCCGTGTCCCTCACTCCCGCCCTCTGCCCGTGTCCCTCTCTCCCCGTGTCCCTCACTCCCTGCACTCTCCCCGTGTCCCTCACTCCCGCCCTCTCCCCGTGTCCCTCACTCCCGCCCTCTCCCCGTGTCCCTCACTCCCGCTCTCTCCCCGTGTCCCTCACTCCCGCCCTCTGGCCGTGTCCCTCTCTCCCCGTGTCCCTAACTCCCCGTGTCCCTCACTCCCGCCCTCTCCCCGTATCCCTCACTCCCCGTATCCCTCACTCCCGCCCTCTCCCCGTATCCCTCACTCCCGCCCTCTCCCCGTGTCCCTCACTCCCGCCCTCTCCCCGTGTCCGTCACTCCCGCCCTCTGCCCGTGTCCCTCACTCCCGCCCTCTCCCCGTGTCCCTAACTCCCCGTGTCCCTCACTCCCGCCCTCTCCCCGTATCCCTCACTCCCCGTATCCCTCACTCCCGCCCTCTCCCCGTGTCCCTCACTCCCCGTGTCCCTCACTCCCGCCCTCTCCCCATGTCCCTCACTCCCTGTGTCCCTCACGCCCGCCCTCTCTCCCCGTGTCCCTCACTCCCGCCCTCTCCCCTTGTCCCTCCCTCCCGCCCTCTCCCCGTGTCCCTCACTCCCTGTGTCCCTCACGCCCGCCCTCTCTCCCCGTGTCCCTCACTCCCGCCCTCTCCCCGTGTCCCTCACTCCCGCCCTCTCCCCGTGTCCCTCACTCCCGCCCTCTCCCCGTGTCCCTCACTCCCTCCCTCTCCCCGTGTCCCTCACTCCCGCCCTCTCCCCGTGTCCCTCACTCCCGCCCTCTCCCCGTGTCCCTCACTCCCGCCCTCTCCCCGTGTCCGTCACTCCCGCCCTCTCCCCGTGTCCCTCACTCCCGCCCTCTCCCCGTGTCCCTCACTCCCGCCCTCTCCCCGTGTCCCTCACTCCCCGTGTCCCTCACTACCGCCCTCTCCCCGTGTCCCTCACTCCCGCCCTCTCCCCGTGTCCCTCACTCCCACCCTATCCCCGTGTCCCTCACTCCCCGTGTCCCTCACTCCCGCCCTCTCCACGTGTCCCTCACTCACGCCCTCTCCCCGTGTCCCTCACTCCCGCCCTCTCCCCGTGTCCCTCACACACGTGTCCCTCACTCCCGCTCTCTCCCAGTATCCTTCACGCTCAGACCTCTCTCTCTCAGGGAGATATCTGGACACTGACTGGTGTCTCTCAGTCCCTCTCTCTCAGGGAGATATCTGTACACTGACTGGTGTCTCTCAGTCCTCTCTCTCTCAGGGAGATATCTGTGCACTGACTGGTGTCTCTCAGTCCCCTCTCTCTCAGGGAGATATCTGTACACTGACTGGTGTCTCTCAGTCCCTCTCTCTCTCAAGGAGATATCTGTACACTGACTGGTGTCTCTCAGTCCCCTCTCTCTCTCAGGGAGATATCTGTACACTGACTGGTGTCTCTCAGTCCCCTCTCTCTCTCAGGGAGATATCTGTACACTGACTGGTGTCTCTCAGTCCCTTCTCTCTCTCTCAGGGAGATATCTGTACACTGACTGGTGTCTCTCAGTCCCTCTCTCTCTCTCTCAGGGAGATATCTGTACACTGACTGGTGTCTCTCAGTCCCCTCTCTCTCTCAGGGAGATATCTGTACACTGACTGGGGTCTCTCAGTCCCCTCTCTCTCAGCGAGATATCTGTACACTGACTGGTGTCTCTCAGTCCCTCTCTCTCAGGGAGATATCTGTACACTGACTGGTGTCTCTCATTCCCTCTCTCTCAGGGAGATATCTGTACACTGACTGGTGTCTCTCAGTCCCTCTCTCTCAGGGAGATATCTGTACACTGACTGGTGTCTCTCAGTCCCTCTCTCTCTCAGGGAGATATCTGTAGACTGACTGGTGTCTCTCAGTCCCTCTCTCTCTCAGGGAGATATCTGTACACTGACTGGTGTCTCTCAGTCCCTCTCTCTCACAGTGAGATATCTGTACACTGACTGGTGTCCCACATTCCATCTCTCTCAGGGAGATATCTGTACACTGACTGGTGTCTCTCAGTCCCTCTCTCTCACAGTGAGATATCTGTACACTGACTGGTGTCTCTCAGTCCCTCTCTCTCTCTTTGGGAGATATCTGTAGACTGACTGGTGTCTCTCAGTCCCTCTCTCTCTCAGTGAGATATCTGTACACTGACTGGTGTCTCTCAGTCCCTCTCTCTCACAGTGAGATATCTGTACACTGACTGGTGTCTCTCAGTCCCTCTCTCTCTCTTCAGGACATATCTGCAGACTGACTGGTGTCTCTCAGTCCATCTCTCTCTCAGTGAGATATCTGTACACTGTCTGGTGTCTCTCAGTCCCTCTCTCTCTCTCAGGGGGATATCTGTACACTGACTGGTGTCTCTCAGTCCCTCTCTCTCTCAGTGAGATATCTGTACACTGACTGGTGTCTCTCAGTCCCTCTCTCTCAGGGAGATATCTGTACACTGACTGGTGTCTCTCAGTCCCCTCTCTCTCTCAGGGAGATATCTGTACACTGACTGGTGTCTCTCAGTCCCTCTCTCTCAGGGAGATATCTGTACACTGACTGGTGTCTCTCAGACCCTCTCTCTCAGGGAGATATCTGTACACTGACTGGTGTCTCTCAGTCCCTCTCTCTCAGGGAGATATCTGTAGACGAGCTGGTGTCTCTCAGTCCCTCTCTCTCAAGGTGATATCTGTACACTGACTGGTGTCTCTCAGTCCCTCTCTCTCAGTGAGATATCTGAACTCTGACTGGTGTCTCTCAATCCCATTGTCTTTGGGAGGTAGCTGTACACTGACTGGTGTGTCTCAGTTGCTCTCTCTCTCAGGGAGATATCTGTACACTGACTGGTGTCTCTCAGTCCTCTCTCTCAGGAGATATCTGTATAATGACAAGTGACTTTCAGTCCCTCTCTATCAGGGAGATATCAGTACAATGATTGGTGTCTCTCAGTACCTCTCTCTCTCAGTTAGATATCTGTACACTGACTGGTGTCTCACATTCCCTCTCTCTCTCAGGGAGATAACTGTACACTGACTGGTGTCTCTCAGTCGCTCTCTCTCACAGCGAGATATCTGTACACTGACTGGTGTCTCTCAGTCCCTCTCTCTCTCTTGGGAGATATCTGTACACTGACTGGTGTCTCTCAGTCCCTCTCTCTCTCAGTGAGATATCTGTACACTGACTGGTGTCTCTCAGTCCCTCTCTCTCACAGTGAGATATCTGTACACTGACTGGTGTCTCTCAGCCCCTCTCTCTCTCAGGGAGATATCTGCACACTGACTGTTGTCTCTCAGTCCCCTCTCTCTCTCTCTCAGGGAGATATCTGTACACTGACTGGTGTCTCTCAGTCCTCTCTCTCAGGAGATATCTGTACACTGACTGATGTCTCTCAGTCCCTCTCTCTCTCTCAGGGAGATATCTGTACACTGACTGGTGTCTCACATTCCATCTCTTTCAGGGAGATATCTGTACACTGACTGGTGTCTCAAATTCCATCTCTCTCAGGGAGCTATCTGTACACTGACTGGTGTCTCTCAGTCCCTCTCTCACAGTGAGATATCTGTACACTGACTGGTGTCTCTCAGTCCCTCTCGCTCTCAGGGAGATATCTGTACACTGACTGTTGTCTCTCAGTCCCCTCTCTCTCTCTCTCAGGGAGATATTTGTACACTGACTGGTGTCTCTCAGTCCTCTCTCTCAGGGAGATATCTGTACACTGACTGGTGTCTCTCAGTCCCTCTCTCTCTCAGGGAGATATCTGAACGCTGACTGGTGTCTCTCAGTTGCTCTCTCTCTCAGGGAGATATCTGAACATTGACTGGTGTCTCACAATCACTCTCTCTCTCAGGGAGATATCTGAACACTGACTGGTGTCTCTCAGTCGCTCTCTCTTGGGAGATATCTGAACATCGACTGGTGTCTCTCAGGCCCTCTCTCTCTCAGGGAGATATCTGAACACTGACTGGTGTCTCTCAGTCCCTCTCTCTCACAGTGAGATATCTGTACACTGACTGGTGTCTCTCAGCCCCTCTCTCTCTCAGGGAGATATCTGCACACTGACTGTTGTCTCTCAGTCCCTCTCTCTCAAGGTGAAATCTGTACACTGATTGGTGTCTCTCAGTCCCTCTCTCTCCGTGAGATATCTGTACACTGACAGGTGTCTCTCAGTCCCTCTCTCTCTCTTTGGGAGTTATCTGTACACTGACTGGTGTCTCTCAGTCCCTCTCTCTCTCAGGGAGATATCTGTACACTGACTGGTGTCTCACATTCCATCTCTCTCAGGGAGATATCTGTACACTGACTGGTGTCTCTCAGTCCCTCTCTCTCACAGTGAGATATCTGTACACTGACTGGTGTCTCTCAGTCCCTCTCTCTCTCTTTGGGAGATATCTGTAGACTGACTGGTGTCTCTCAGTCCCTCTCTCTCTCAGTGAGATATCTGTACACTGACTGGTGTCTCTCAGTCCCTCTCTCTCACAGTGAGATATCTGTACACTGACTGGTGTCTCTCAGTCCCTCTCTCTCTCTTTGGGAGATATCTGTAGACTGACTGGTGTCTCTCAGTCCCTCTCTCTCTCTCAGGGTGATATCTGTACACTGACTGGTGTCTCTCAGTCCCTCTCTCTCAGGGAGATATCTGTACACTGACTGGTGTCTCTCAGACCCTCTCTCTCAGGGAGATATCTGTACACTGACTGGTGTCTCTCAGTCCCTCTCTCTCTCAGGGAGATATCTGTAGACTGACTGGTGTCTCTCAGTCCTCTCTCTCAAGGTGAAATCTGTACACTGATTGGTGTCTCTCAGTCCCTCTCTCTCAGTGAGATATCTGTACACTGACTGGTGTCTCTCAGTCCCTCTCTCTCACAGTGAGATATCTGTACACTGACTGGTGTCTCTCAGTCCCTCTCTCTCTCTTTGGGAGATATCTGTAGACTGACTGGTGTCTCTCAGTCCCTCTCTCTCAGTGAGATATCTGTACACTGACTGGTGTCTCTCAGTCCCTCTCTCTCTCAGGGAGATATCTGTACACTGACTGGTGTCTCTCAGTCCCCTCTCTCTCTCTTGGGAGATATCTGTAGACTGACTGGTGTCTCTCAGTCCCTCTCTCTCTCAGTGAGATATCTGTACACTGACTGGTGTCTCTCAGTCCCTCTCTCTTTTGGGAGATATCTGTACCCTGACTGGTGTCTCTCAGTCCCTCTCTCTCTCAGTGAGATATCTGTACACTGACTGGTGTCTCTCAGTCCCTCTCTCTCTCAGGGAGATATCTGTACACTGACTGGTGTCTCTCAGTCCCCTCTCTCTCAGGGAGATATCTGTACACTGACTGGTGTCTCTCAGACCCTCTCTCTCAGGGAGATATCTGTACACTGACTGGTGTCTCTCAGTCCCTCTCTCTCTCAGGGAGATATCTGTAGACTGACTGGTGTCTCTCAGTCCTCTCTCTCAAGGTGAAATCTGTACACTGATTGGTGTCTCTCAGTCCCTCTCTCTCAGTGAGATATCTGTACACTGACTGGTGTCTCTCAGTCCCTCTCTCTCTCTTTGGGAGTTATCTGTACACTGACTGGTGTCTCTCAGTCCCTCTCTCTCTCAGGGAGATATCTGTACACTGACTGGTGTCCCACATTCCATCTCTCTCAGGGAGATATCTGTACACTGACTGGTGTCTCTCAGTCCCTCTCTCTCACAGTGAGATATCTGTACACTGACTGGTGTCTCTCAGCCCCTCTCTCTCTCAGGGAGATATCTGCACACTGACTGTTGTCTCTCAGTCCCTCTCTCTCTCTCAGGGAGATATCTGTACACTGACTGGTGTCTCTTAGTCCCTCTCTCTCAGGGAGATATCTGTACACTGACTGGTGTCTCTCAGACCCTCTCTCTCAGGGAGATATCTGTACACTGACTGGTGTCTCTCAGTCCCTCTCTCTCTCAGGGAGATATCTGTACACTGACTGGTGTCTCTCAGTCCCCTCTCTCTCAGGGAGATATCTGTACACTGACTGGTGTCTCTCAGACCCTCTCTCTCAGGGAGATATCTGTACACTGACTGGTGTCTCTCAGTCCCTCTCTCTCTCAGGGAGTTATCTGTAGACTGACTGGTGTCTCTCAGTCCTCTCTCTCAAGGTGAAATCTGTACACTGATTGGTGTCTCTCAGTCCCTCTCTCTCAGTGAGATATCTGTACACTGACTGGTGTCTCTCAGTCCCTCTCTCTCTCTTTGGGAGTTATCTGTACACTGACTGGTGTCTCTCAGTCCCTCTCTCTCTCAGGGAGATATCTGTACACTGACTGGTGTCCCACATTCCATCTCTCTCAGGGAGATATCTGTACACTGACTGGTGTCTCTCAGTCCCTCTCTCTCACAGTGAGATATCTGTACACTGACTGGTGTCTCTCAGCCCCTCTCTCTCTCAGGGAGATATCTGCACACTGACTGTTGTCTCTCAGTCCCTCTCTCTCTCTCAGGGAGATATCTGTACACTGACTGGTGTCTCTTAGTCCCTCTCTCTCAGGGAGATATCTGTACACTGACTGGTGTCTCTCACTCCCTCTCTCTCAGGGAGATATCTGTACACTGACTGGTGTCTCTCAGTCCCTCTCTCTCTCAGGGAGATATCTGTACACTGACTGGTGTCTCTCAGTCCCCTCTCTCTCAGGGAGATATCTGTACACTGACTGGTGTCACTCAGTCCCTCTCTCTCACAGTGAGAAATCTGCACACTGACAGGTGTCTCTCAGTCCCTCTCTCTCTCAGGGAGATATCTGTAGACTGACTGGTGTCTCTCAGTCCTCTCTCTCAAGGTGATATCTGTACACTGACTGGTGTCTCTCAGTCCCTCTCTATCAGGGAGATATCTGTACACTGACTGGTGTCTCTCAGTCCCTCTCTCTCAGGGAGTTAACTGCACACTGACTGGAGTCTCCCAGTTCCATCTCTCTCAGGGAGGTATATGTACACTGACTGGTGTCTCTCAGTCTCTTATCTCTCAGGGAGATATCTGTACACTGACTGGTGTCTCTCAGTCCCTCACTCTCTTGGGTAGATATCTGTACAGTGACTGGTGTCTTTCAGTCCCTCTCTCTCAGTGAGAAATCTGAACACTGACTGGTGTCTCTCAGTCCCTCTCTCTAACAGGGAACTATCTGTACATTGACTAATATCTCAGTTCCTCTCTCTCAGGGAGATATCTCAATACTGACTGGTGTCTCTCAGTCCCCTCTCTCTCTGACAGGGAGATATCTGTACACTGACTGGTGTCTCTCAGTCCCTCTCTCTCTGAGGGATATATCTGAGTACTGACTGGTGTCTCTCAGTCCCTCTCTCTCTCAAGGAGATATCTGAACACTGACTGGTGTCTCTCAGTCCCTCTCCCTCTCAGGGAGATATCTGAACACTCACTGGTGTCTCTCAGTCCCTCTCTCTCTCTTTGGGAGACATCTGTACACTGACTGGTGTCTCTCAGTCGCTCTCTCTCTCTCAGGGAGATATCTGAACACTGACTGGTGTCTCTCAATCCCACTCGCTGAGGGAGATATCTGAACTCTGACTGGTGTCTCTCATTCCCTTTCTCTTAGGGAGATAGCTGTACACTGACTGGTGTCTCTCGGGCGCTCTCTCTCTCTTCAGGAGATATCTGAACACTGACTGGTGTCTCTCAGTCACTCTCCCTCTCACGGAGATATCTGAACACTGACTGGTGTCTCTCAGTCCCTTTCTCTCACAGGGAGATATCTGAACAATGTCTGGTGTCTTTCGGTCCCTCTCTCTCTCAGGGAGATATCTGCACACTGACTGTTGTCTCTCAGTCCCCTCACTCTCAAGGTGAAATCTGTACACTGATTGGTGTCTCTCAGTCCCTCTCTCTCCGTGAGATATCTGTACACTGACAGGTGTCTCTCAGTCCCTCTCTCTCTCTTTGGGAGTTATCTGTACACTGACTGGTGTCTCTCAGTCCCTCTCTCTCTCAGGGAGATATCTGTACACTGACTGGTGTCCCACATTCCATCTCTCTCAGGGAGATATCTGTACACTGACTGGTGTCTCTCAGTCCCTCTCTCTCACAGTGAGATATCTGTACACTGACTGGTGTCTCTCAGTCCCTCTCTCTCTCTTTGGGAGATATCTGTAGACTGACTGGTGTCTCTCAGTCCCTCTCTCTCTCAGTGAGATATCTGTACACTGACTGGTGTCTCTCAGTCCCTCTCTCTCTCTTTGGGAGATATCTGTAGACTGACTGGTGTCTCTCAGTCCCTCTCTCTCTCAGTGAGATATCTGTACACTGACTGGTGTCTCTCAGTCCCTCTCTCTCAGGGAGATATCTGTACCCTGACTGGTGTCTCTCAGTCCCTCTCTCTCTCAGGGAGATCTCTGTACACTGACTGGTGTCTCTCAGTCCCTCTCTCTCAGGGAGATATCTGTACACTGACTGGTGTCTCTCAGACCCTCTCTCTCAGGGAGATATCTGTACACTGACTGGTGTCTCACAGTCCCTCTCTCTCAGGGAGATATCTGTAAACTGACTGGTGTCTCACAGTCCCTCTCTCTGAAGGAGCAATCTGTACACTGACTGGTGTCTTTCAGTCTCCTCTCTCTCAGGGAGATATCTGTACACTGACTGGTGTCTCTCAGTCCCTCTCTCTCTCAGGGAGATATCTGTACACTGACTGGTGTCTCTCAGTCCCTCTCTCTCAGTGAGATATCTGTACACTGACTGGTGTCTCTCAGTCCCTCTCTCTCTCTTAGGGAGTTATCTGTACACTGACTGGTGTCTCTCAGTCCCTCTCTCTCTCAGGGAGATATCTGTACACTGACTGGTGTCCCACATTCCATCTCTCTCAGGGAGATATCTGTACACTGACTGGTGTCTCTCAGTCCCTCTCTCTCACAGTGAGATATCTGTACACTGACTGGTGTCTCTCAGCCCCTCTCTCTCTCAGGGAGATATCTGCACACTGACTGTTGTCTCTCAGACCCCTCTCTCTCAGGGAGATATCTGTACACTGACTGGTGTCTCTTAGTCCCTCTCTCTCAGGGAGATATCTGTACACTGACAGGTGTCTCTCAGACCCTCTCTCTCAGGGAGATATCTGTACGCTGACTGGTGTCTCTCAGTCCCTCTCTCTCTCAGGGAGATATCTGTACACTGACTGGTGTCTCTCAGTCCCCTCTCTCTCAGGGAGATATCTGTACACAGACTGGTGTCTCTCAGTCCCTCTCTCTCACAGTGAGAAATCTGCACACTGACAGGTGTCTCTCAGTCCCTCTCTCTCTCTCTCAGGGAGATATCTGTAGACTGACTGGTGTCTCTCAGTCCTCTCTCTCAAGGTGATATCTGTACACTGATTGGTGTCTCTCAGTCCCTCTCTATCAGGGAGATATCTGTACACTGACTGGTGTCTCTCAGTCCCTCTCTCTCTCAGGGAGATATCTGTACACTGACTGGTGTCTCACATTCCATCTCTCTCAGGGAGATATCTGTACACTGACTGGTGTCTCTCAGTCCCTCTCTCTCACAGTGAGATATCTGTACACTGACTGGTGTCTCTCAGTCCCTCTCTCTCTCTTTGGGAGATATCTGTACACTGACTGGTGTCTCTCAGTCCCTCTCTCTCTCAGTGAGATATCTGTACACTGACTGGTGTCTCTCAGTCCCTCTCTCTCACAGTGAGATATCTGTACACTGACTGGTGTCTCTCAGCCCCTCTCTCTCTCAGGGAGATATCTGCACACTGACTGTTGTCTCTCACTCCCCTCTCTCTCTCTCTCAGGGAGATATCTGTACACTGACTGGTGTCTCTCAGTCCTCTCTCTCAGGGAGATATCTGTACACTGACTGATGTCTCTCAGTCCCTCTCTCTCTCTCTCAGGGAGATATCTGTACACTGACTGGTGTCTCACATTCCATCTCTTTCAGGGAGATATCTGTACACTGACTGGTGTCTCAAATTCCATCTCTCTCAGGGAGATATCTGTACACTGACTGGTGTCTCTCAGTCCCTCTCTCACAGTGAGATATCTGTACACTGACTGGTGTCTCTCAGTCCCTCTCGCTCTCAGGGTGATATCTGTACACTGACTGTTGTCTCTCAGTCCCCTCTCTCTCTCTCTCAGGGAGATATTTGTACACTGACTGGTGTCTCTCAGTCCCTCTCTCTCAGGGAGATATCTGTACACTGACTGATGTCTCTCAGTCCCTCTCTCTCAGGGAGATATCTGTACACTGACTGGTGTCTCTCAGTCCCTCTCTCTCAGGGAGATATCTGTACACTGACTGGTGTCTCTCAGTCCCTCTCTCTCTCAGGGAGATATCTGTACACTGACTGGTGTCTCTCAGACCCTCTCTCTCAGGGAGATATCTGTACACTGACTGGTGTCTCTCAGTCCCTCTCTCTCTCAGGGAGATATCTGTACACTGACTGGTGTCTCTCAGTCCCCTCTCTCTCAGGGAGATATCTGTACACTGACTGGTGTCTCTCAGTCCATCTCTCTCTCAGTGAGATATCTGTACACTGACTGGTGTCTCTCAGTCCCCTCTCTCTCAGGGAGATATCTGTACACTGACTGGTGTCTCTCAGACCCTCTCTCTCAGGGAGATATCTGTACACTGACTGGTGTCTCTCATTCTCTCTCTCTCTCAGGGAGATATCTGTACACTGACTGGTGTCTCTCAGTCCCTTTTTCTCAGGGGGAAATCTGTACACTGATTGGTGTCTCTCAGTATCTCTCGCTCTCTCAGGGAGATATCTGTACACTGACTGGTGTCTCTCAGTCCCCTCTCTCTCTCTTGGGGGAGTTATCTGTACACTGACTGGTGTCTCTCAGTCCCTCTCTCTGAGGGAGATATCTGTACACTGACTGGTGTCTCTTAGTCCCTCTCTCTTAGGGAGATGTCTGTACACTGACTGGTGTCTCTCAGTCCCTCTCTCTCACAGTGAGATATCTGTACACTGACTGGTGTCTCTCAGCCCCTCTCTCTCTCAGGGAGATATCTGCACACTGACTGTTGTCTCTCAGTCCCTCTCTCTCTCTCAGGGAGATATCTGTACACTGACTGGTGTCTCTTAGTCCCTCTCTCTCAGGGAGATATCTGTACACTGACTGGTGTCTCTCAGACCCTCTCTCTCAGGGAGATATCTGTACACTGACTGGTGTCTCTCAGTCCCTCTCTCTCAGGGAGATATCTGTACACTGACTGGTGTCTCTCAGTCCCCTCTCTCTCAGGGAGATATCTGTACACAGACTGGTGTCTCTCAGTCCCTCTCTCTCACAGTGAGAAATCTGCACACTGACAGGTGTCTCTCAGTCCCTCTCTCTCTCAGGGAGATATCTGTAGACTGACTGGTGTCTCTCAGTCCTCTCTCTCAAGGTGATATCTGTACACTGATTGGTGTCTCTCAGTCCCTCTCTATCAGGGAGATATCTGTACACTGACTGGTGTCTCTCAGTCCCCTCTCTCTCAGGGAGATATCTGTACACTGACTGGTGTCTCTCAGTCCCTCTCTCTCAGTGAGATATCTGTACACTGACTGGTGTCTCTCAGTCCCTCTCTCTCTCAGGGAGATATCTGTAGACTGACTGGTGTCTCTCAGTCCTCTCTCTCAAGGTGATATCTGTACACTGATTGGTGTCTCTCAGTCCCTCTCTCTCAGGGAGATATCTGTACACTGACCGGTGTCTCTCAGTCCCTCTCTCTCTCTTTGGCAGTAATCTGTACACTGACTGGTGTCTCTCAGTCCCTCTCTCTCTCAGGGAGATATCTGAACACTGACTGGTGTCTCACATTCCATCTCTCTCAGGGAGATATCTGTACACTGACTGGTGTCTCTCAGTCCCTCTCTCTCACAGTGAGATATCTGTACACTGACTGGTGTCTCTCAGTCCCTCTGTCTCTCTTGGGAGATATCTGTACACTGACTGGTGTCTCTCAGTCAGTCTCTCTCTCAGGGAGATATCTGTACACTGACTGGTGTCTCTCAGTCCCTCTCTCTCACAGTGAGATATCTGTACACTGACTGGTGTCTCTCAGCCCCTCTCTCTCAGGGAGATATCTGCACACTGACTGTTGTCTCTCAGTCCCTCTCTCTCAAGGTGAAATCTGTACACTGATTGGCGTCTCTAAGTCCCCTCTCTCTCCGTGAGATATCTGTACACTGACTGGTGTCTCTCAGTCCCTCTCTCTCTCTTGGGAGTTATCTGTACACTGACTGGTGTCTCTCAGTCCCTCTCTCTCTCAGGGAGATATCTGTACACTGACTGGTGTCCCACATTCCATCTCTCTCAGGGAGATATCTGTACACTGACTGGTGTCTCTCAGTCCCTCTCTCTCAGTGAGATATCTGTACACTGACTGGTGTCTCTCAGTCCCTCTCTCTCTCTTTGGGAGATATCTGTAGACTGACTGGTGTCTCTCAGTCCCTCTCTCTCTCAGTGAGATATCTGTACACTGACTGGTGTCTCTCAGTCCCTCTCTCTCTCTTTGGGAGATATCTGTAGACTGACTGGTGTCTCTCAGTCGCTCTCTCTCTCAGGGAGATATCTGTACACTGACTGGTGTCTCTCAGTCCCTCTCTCTCTCAGGGAGATATCTGTACCCTGACTGGTGTCTCTCAGTCCCTCTCTCTCTCTCAGGGATATATCAGTACACTGACTGGTGTCTCTCAGTCCCTCTCTCTCAGGGAGATATCTGTACACTGACTGGTGTCTCTCAGTCCCGTCAATCTCAGGCAGATATCTGTACACAGACTGGTGTTTCTCAGTCCCTCTCTCTCTCAGGGAGATATCTGTAGACTGGTGTCTCTCAGTCCACTCTCTCAGGGTGATATCTGTACACTGACTGGTGTCTCTCAGTCCACTCTCTCTCTCAGGGAGATATCTGTACACTGACTGGTGTCTCTCAGTCCCTCTCTCTCTCAGGGAGATATCTGTACACTGACTGGTGTCTCTCAGTCCCTCTCTCTCAGGGAGATATCTGTACACTGACTGGTGTCTCTCAGTCCCTCTCTCTCTCAGGGAGATATCTGTACACTGACTGGTGTCTCTCAGTCCCTCTCTCTCTCAGGGAGATATCTGTACACTGACTGGTGTCTCTCAGTCCCTCTCTCTCAGGGAGATATCTGTACACTGACTGGTGTCTCTCAGTCCCTCTCTCTCTCAGTGAGATATCTGTACACTGACTGGTGTCTCTCAGTCCCTCTCTCTCTCAGGGAGATATCTGTACACTGACTGGTGTCTCTCAGTCCCTCTCTCTCTCAGGGAGATATCTGTACACTGACTGGTGTCTCTCAGTCCCTCTCTCTCAGGGAGATATCTGTACACTGACTGGTGTCTCTCAGCCCTCTCTCTCTCAGGGAGATATCTGTACACTGACTGGTGTCTCTCAGTCCCTCTCTCTCTCAGGGAGATATCTGTACACTGACTGGTGTCTCTCAGTCCCTCTCTCTCAGGGAGATATCTGTACACTGACTGGTGTCTCTCAGTCCCTCTCTCTCAGGGAGATATCTGTACACTGACTGGTGTCTCTCAGTCCCTCTCTCTCAGGGAGATATCTGTACACTGACTGGTGTCTCTCAGTCCCTCTCTCTCAGGGAGATATCTGTACACTGACTGGTGTCTCTCAGTCCCTCTCTCTCTCAGGGAGATATCTGTACACTGACTGGTGTCTCTCAGTCCCTCTCTCTCTCAGGGAGATATCTGTACACTGACTGGTGTCTCTCAGTCCCTCTCTCTCAGGGAGATATCTGAACACTGACTGGTGTCTCTCAGTCCCTCTCTCTCAGGGAGATATCTGTACACTGACTGGTGTCTCTCAGTCCCTCTCTCTCTCAGGGAGATATCTGTACACTGACTGGTGTCTCTCAGTCCCTCTCTCTCTCAGGGAGATATCTGTACACTGACTGGTGTCTCTCAGTCCCTCTCTCTCACAGTGAGATATCTGTACACTGACTGGTGTCTCTCAGTCCCTCTCCCTCCGGGAGATATCTGTACACTGACTGGTGTCTCTCAGTCGCTCTCTCTATCAGGGAGATATCTGTACACTGACTGGTGTCTCTCAGTCCCTCTCTCTCACAGGGAGATATCTGTACACTGACTGGTGTCTCTCAGTCCCTCTCTCTCTCAGGGAGATATCTGTACACTGACTGGTGTCTCTCACTCCCCTCTCTCTCTCAGGGAGATATCTGTACACTGACTGGTGTCTCTCAGTCCTCTCTCTCAGGGAGATATCTGTACACTGACTGGTGTCTCTCAGTCCCTCTCTCTCTCAGGGAGATATCTGTACACTGACTGGTGTCTCTCAGTCCCTCTCTCTCAGGGAGATATCTGTACACTGACTGGTGTCTCTCAGTCCCTCTCTCTCAGGGAGATATCTGTACACTGACTGGTGTCTCTCAGTCCCTCTCTCTCAGGGAGATATCTGTACACTGACTGGTGTCTCTCAGTCCCTCTCTCTCTCAGGGAGATATCTGTACACTGACTGGTGTCTCTCAGTCCCTCTCTCTCTCTCAGGGAGATATCTGTACACTGACTGGTGTCTCTCAGTCCTCTCTCTCAGGGAGATATCTGTACACTGACTGGTGTCTCTCAGTCCCTCTCTCTCAGGGAGATATCTGTACACTGACTGGTGTCTCTCAGTCCCTCTCTCTCAGGGAGATATCTGTACACTGACTGGTGTCTCTCAGTCCCTCTCTCTCAGGGAGATATCTGTACACTGACTGGTGTCTCTCAGTCCCTCTCTCTCTCAGGGAGATATCTGTACACTGACTGGTGTCTCTCAGTCCCTCTCTCTCTCAGGGAGATATCTGTACACTGACTGGTGTCTCTCAGTCCCTCTCTCTCTCAGGGAGATATCTGTACACTGACTGGTGTCTCTCAGTCCCTCTCTCTCACAGTGAGATATCTGTACACTGACTGGTGTCTCTCAGTCCCCTCTCTCTCTCAGGGAGATATCTGTACACTGACTGGTGTCTCTCAGTCCCTCTCTCTCTCTCAGGGAGATATCTGTACACTGACTGGTGTCTCTCAGTCCTCTCTCTCAGGGAGATATCTGTACACTGACTGGTGTCTCTCAGTCCCTCTCTCTCTCAGGGAGATATCTGTACACTGACTGGTGTCTCTCATCCCCTCTCTCTCAGGGAGATATCTGTACACTGACTGGTGTCTCTCAGTCCATCTCTCTCAGGGAGATATCTGTACACTGACTGGTGTCTCTCAGTCGCCCTCTCTCTCAGTGAGATATCTGTACACTGACTGGTGTCTCTCAGTCCCTCTCGCTCTCAGGGTGATATCTGTACACTGACTGGTGTCTCTCAGTCCCTCTCTCTCTCAGGGAGATATCTGTACACTGACTGGTGTCTCTCAGTCCCTCTCTCTCAGGGAGATATCTGTACACTGACTGTTGTCTCTCAGTCCCTCTCTCTCTCAGGGAGATATCTGTACACTGACTGGTGTCTCTCAGTCCCTCTCTCTCAGGGAGATATCTGTACACTGACTGGTGTCTCTCAGTCCCTCTCTCTCAGGGAGATATCTGTACACTGACTGGTGTCTCTCAGTCCCTCTCTCTCAGGGAGATATCTGTACACTGACTGGTGTCTCTCAGTCCCTCTCTCTCTCAGGGAGATATCTGTACACTGACTGGTGTCTCTCAGTCCCTCTCTCTCAGGGAGATATCTGTACACTGACTGGTGTCTCTCAGTCCCCTCTCTCTCAGGGAGATATCTGTACACTGACTGGTGTCTCTCAGTCCCTCTCTCTCAGGGAGATATCTGTACACTGACTGGTGTCTCTCAGTCTCTCATTCTCAGGGAGATATCTGTACACTGACTGGTGTCTCTCAGTCCCTCTCTCTCTCAGGGAGATATCTGTACACTGACTGGTGTCTCACATTCCCCTCTATCTCAGGGAGATATCTGTACAATGACTGGTGTCTCTCAGTCCCTCTCTCTCACAGTGAGATATCTGTACACTGACTGGTGTCTCTCAGTCCCTCTCTCTCTCTTTGGGAGATATCTGTACACTGACTGGTGTCTCTCAGTCCCTCTCTCTCTCAGTGAGATATCTGTACACTGACTGGTGTCCTCTCAGTCCCTCTCTCTAAAAGTGAGATATCTGTACACTGACTGGTGTCTCTCAGCCCCTCTCTCTCTCAGGGAGATATCTGCACACTGACTGTTGTCTCTCAGTCCCCTCTCTCTCTCTCTCAGGGAGATATCTGTACACTGACTGGTGTCTCTCAGTCCTCTCTCTCAGGGAGATATCTGTACACTGACTGATGTCTCTCAGTCCCTCTCTCTCTCTCAGGGAGATATCTGTACACTGACTGGTGTCTCTCAGTCCCTCTCTCACAGTGAGATATCTGTACACTGACTGGTGTCTCTCAGTCCCTCTCTCTCTCAGGGAGATATCTGTACACTGACTGGTGTCTCTCAGACCCTCTCTCTCCGGGAGATATCTGTACACTGACTGGTGTCTCTCAGTCCCTCTCTCTCTCAGGGAGATATCTGTACACTGACTGGTGTCTCTCAGTCCCCTCTCTCTCAGGGAGATATCTGTACACTGACTGGTGTCTCTCAGTCCCTCTCTCTCACAGTGAGATATCTGTACACTGACTGGTGTCTCTCAGTCCCTCTCTCTCTCAGGGAGATATCTGTAGACTGACTGGTGTCTCTCAGTCCTCTCTCTCAAGGTGATATCTGTACACTGATTGGTGTCTCTCAGTCCCTCTCTCTCAGGGAGATATCTGTACACTGACCGGTGTCTCTCAGTCCCTCTCTCTCGCATGGAGATATCTGTACACTGACTGGTGTCTCTCATTCGCTCTCTCTCTCAGGGAGATATCTGAACACTGACTGGTGTCTCTCATTCCATCTCTCTCAGGGAGATATCTGAACACTGACTGGTGTCTCACAATCGCTCTCTCTCTCAGGGAGATATCTGTACACTGACTGGTGTCTCTCAGTCCCTCTCTCTCTCGGAGAGATATCTGTACACTGACTGGTGTCTCTCAGTCAGCTCTCAGGGAGATATCTGTACACTGACTGGTGTCTCACAATCACTCTCCCTCTCAGGGAGATATCTGAACACTGACTGGTGTCTCTCAGTCGCTCTCTCTTGGGAGATATCTGAACATCGACTGGTGTCTCTCAGGCTCTCTCTCTCAAGGAGATATCTGTCCACTGACTAGTGTCTGTCAATTATTTTCTCTCCAGTGAGATATCTGAACACTGACTGGGGTCTCTCAGTCCCTCTCTCTCTCTTCAGGAGATATCTGTACACTGACTGGTGTCTCTCAGTCCCTCTCTCTCAGGGAGATATCTGTACACTGACTGGTGTCTCTCAGTCCCTCTCTCTCAGGGAGATATCTGTACACTGACTGGTGTCTCTCAGTCCCTCTCTCTCACAGTGAGATATCTGTACACTGACTGGTGTCTCTCAGTCCCTCTCTCTCTCTTGGGAGATATCTGAAGACTTACTGGTGTCTCTCAGTCCCTCTTCTCTCAGTGAGATATCTGTACACTGACTGGTGTCTCTCAGTCCCTCTCTCTCACAGTGAGATATCTGTACACTGACTGGTGTCTCTCAGTCCCTCTCTCTCTCTTTGGGAGATATCTGTAGACTGACTGGTGTCTCTCAGTCCCTCTCTCTCTCAGTGAGATATCTGTACACTGACTGGTGTCTCTCAGTCCCTCTCTCTCTCTTTGGGAGATATCTGTAGACTGACTGGTGTCTCTCAGTCCCTCTCTCTCTCAGTGAGATATCTGTACACTGACTGGTGTCTCTCAGTCCCTCTCTCTCAGGGAGATATCTGTACCCTGACTGGTGTCTCTCAGTCCCTCTCTCTCTCAGGGAGATCTCTGTACACTGACTGGTGTCTCTCAGTCCCTCTCTCTCAGGGAGATATCTGTACACTGACTGGTGTCTCTCAGACCCTCTCTCTCAGGGAGATATCTGTACACTGACTGGTGTCTCTCTGTCCCTCTCTCTCTCTTGGAGATATCTGTAGACTGACTGGTGTCTCTCAGTCCTCTCTCTCAAGGTGAAATCTGTACACTGACTGGTGTCTCTCAGTCCCTCACTCTCAGGGAGATATCTGTACACTGACTGGTGTCTCTCAGTCCCTCTCTCTCTCAGGGAGTTATCTGTACACTGACTGGTGACTCTCAGTCCCTCTCTCTAAGTGAGATATCTGTACACTGACTGGTGTCTCTCAGTCCCTCTCTCTCTCAGGGAGTTATCTGTACACTGACTGGTGTCTCTCAGTCCCTCTCTCTCTCAGGGAGATATCTGTACACTGACTGGTGTCCCACATTCCATCTCTCTCAGGGAGATATCTGTACACTGACTGGTGTCTCTCAGTCCCTCTCTCTCACAGTGAGATATCTGTACACTGACTGGTGTCTCTCAGCCCCTCTCTCTCTCAGGGAGATATCTGCACACTGACTGTTGTCTCTCAGTCCCTCTCTCTCTCTCAGGGAGATATCTGTACACTGACTGGTGTCTCTTAGTCCCTCTCTCTCAGGGAGATATCTGTACACTGACTGGTGTCTCTCAGACCCTCTCTCTCAGGGAGATATCTGTACACTGACTGGTGTCTCTCAGTCCCTCTCTCTCTCAGGGAGATATCTGTACACTGACTGGTGTCTCTCAGTCCCCTCTCTCTCAGGGAGATATCTGTACACAGACTGGTGTCTCTCAGTCCCTCTCTCTCACAGTGAGAAATCTGCACACTGACAGGTGTCTCTCAGTCCCTCTCTCTCTCAGGGAGATATCTGTAGACTGACTGGTGTCTCTCAGTCCTCTCTCTCAAGGTGATATCTGTACACTGATTGGTGTCTCTCAGTCCCTCTCTATCAGGGAGATATCTGTACACTGACTGGTGTCTCTCAGTCCCTCTCTCTCTCAGGGAGATATCTGTACACTGACTGGTGTCTCACATTCCATCTCTCTCAGGGAGATATCTGTACACTGACTGGTGTCTCTCAGTCCCTCTCTCTCACAGTGAGATATCTGTACACTGACTGGTGTCTCTCAGTCCCTCTCTCTCTCTTTGGGAGATATCTGTACACTGACTGGTGTCTCTCAGTCCCTCTCTCTCTCAGTGAGATATCTGTACACTGACTGGTGTCTCTCAGTCCCTCTCTCTCACAGTGAGATATCTGTACACTGACTGGTGTCTCTCAGCCCCTCTCTCTCTCAGGGAGATATCTGCACACTGACTGTTGTCTCTCAGTCCCCTCTCTCTCTCTCTCAGGGAGATATCTGTACACTGACTGGTGTCTCTCAGTCCTCTCTCTCAGGGAGATATCTGTACACTGACTGATGTCTCTCAGTCCCTCTCTCTCTCTCTCAGGGAGATATCTGTACACTGACTGGTGTCTCACATTCCATCTCTTTCAGGGAGATATCTGTACACTGACTGGTGTCTCAAATTCCATCTCTCTCAGGGAGATATCTGTACACTGACTGGTGTCTCTCAGTCCCTCTCTCACAGTGAGATATCTGTACACTGACTGGTGTCTCTCAGTCCCTCTCGCTCTCAGGGTGATATCTGTACACTGACTGTTGTCTCTCAGTCCCCTCTCTCTCTCTCTCAGGGAGATATTTGTACACTGACTGGTGTCTCTCAGTCCTCTCTCTCAGGGAGATATCTGTACACTGACTGATGTCTCTCAGTCCCTCTCTCTCTCAGGGAGATATCTGTACACTGACTGGTGTCTCTCAGTCCCTCTCTCTCAGGGAGATATCTGTACACTGACTGGTGTCTCTCAGTCCCTCTCTCTCTCAGGGAGATATCTGTACACTGACTGGTGTCTCTCAGACCCTCTCTCTCAGGGAGATATCTGTACACTGACTGGTGTCTCTTAGTCCCTCTCTCTCTCAGGGAGATATCTGTACACTGACTGGTGTCTCTCAGTCCCCTCTCTCTCAGGGAGATATCTGTACACTGACTGGTGTCTCTCAGTCCCTCTCTCTCACAGTGAGATATCTGTACACTGACTGGTGTCTCTCAGTCCCCTCTCTCTCAGGGAGATATCTGTACACTGACTGGTGTCTCTCAGACCCTCTCTCTCAGGGAGATATCTGTACACTGACTGGTGTCTCTCAGTCCCTCTCTCTCTCAGGGAGTTATCTGTAGACTGACTGGTGTCTCTCAGTCCTCTCTCTCAAGGTGAAATCTGTACACTGATTGGTGTCTCTCAGTCCCTCTCTCTCAGTGAGATATCTGTACACTGACTGGTGTCTCTCAGTCCCTCTCTCTCTCTTTGGGAGTTATCTGTACACTGACTGGTGTCTCTCAGTCCCTCTCTCTCTCAGGGAGATATCTGTACACTGACTGGTGTCCCACATTCCATCTCTCTCAGGGAGATATCTGTACACTGACTGGTGTCTCTCAGTCCCTCTCTCTCACAGTGAGATATCTGTACACTGACTGGTGTCTCTCAGCCCCTCTCTCTCTCAGGGAGATATCTGCACACTGACTGTTGTCTCTCAGTCCCTCTCTCTCTCTCAGGGAGATATCTGTACACTGACTGGTGTCTCTTAGTCCCTCTCTCTCAGGGAGATATCTGTACACTGACTGGTGTCTCTCAGACCCTCTCTCTCAGGGAGATATCTGTACACTGACTGGTGTCTCTCAGTCCCTCTCTCTCTCAGGGAGATATCTGTACACTGACTGGTGTCTCTCAGTCCCCTCTCTCTCAGGGAGATATCTGTACACAGACTGGTGTCTCTCAGTCCCTCTCTCTCACAGTGAGAAATCTGCACACTGACAGGTGTCTCTCAGTCCCTCTCTCTCTCAGGGAGATATCTGTAGACTGACTGGTGTCTCTCAGTCCTCTCTCTCAAGGTGATATCTGTACACTGATTGGTGTCTCTCAGTCCCTCTCTATCAGGGAGATATCTGTACACTGACTGGTGTCTCTCAGTCCCTCTCTCTCTCAGGGAGATATCTGTACACTGACTGGTGTCTCACATTCCATCTCTCTCAGGGAGATATCTGTACAATGACTGGTGTCTCTCAGTCCCTCTCTCTCACAGTGAGATATCTGTACACTGACTGGTGTCTCTCAGTCCCTCTCTCTCTCTTTGGGAGATATCTGTACACTGACTGGTGTCTCTCAGTCCCTCTCTCTCTCAGTGAGATATCTGTACACTGACTGGTGTCTCTCAGTCCCTCTCTCTAAAAGTGAGATATCTGTACACTGACTGGTGTCTCTCAGCCCCTCTCTCTCTCAGGGAGATATCTGCACACTGACTGTTGTCTCTCAGTCCCCTCTCTCTCTCTCTCAGGGAGATATCTGTACACTGACTGGTGTCTCTCAGTCCTCTCTCTCAGGGAGATATCTGTACACTGACTGATGTCTCTCAGTCCCTCTCTCTCTCTCAGGGAGATATCTGTACACTGACTGGTGTCTCTCAGTCCCTCTCTCACAGTGAGATATCTGTACACTGACTGGTGTCTCTCAGTCCCTCTCGCTCTCAGGGAGATATCTGTACACTGACTGTTGTCTCTCAGTCCCCTCTCTCTCTCTCTCAGGGAGATATTTGTACACTGACTGGTGTCTCTCAGTCCTCTCTCTCAGGGAGATATCTGTACACTGACTGATGTCTCTCAGTCCCTCTCTCTCTCAGGGAGATATCTGTACACTGACTGGTGTCTCTCAGTCCCTCTCTCTCAGGGAGATATCTGTACACTGACTGGTGTCTCTCAGTCCCTCTCTCTCTCAGGGAGATATCTGTACACTGACTGGTGTCTCTCAGACCCTCTCTCTCCGGGAGATATCTGTACACTGACTGGTGTCTCTCAGTCCCTCTCTCTCTCAGGGAGATATCTGTACACTGACTGGTGTCTCTCAGTCCCCTCTCTCTCAGGGAGATATCTGTACACTGACTGGTGTCTCTCAGTCCCTCTCTCTCACAGTGAGATATCTGTACACTGACTGGTGTCTCTCAGTCCCTCTCTCTCTCAGGGAGATATCTGTAGACTGACTGGTGTCTCTCAGTCCTCTCTCTCAAGGTGATATCTGTACACTGATTGGTGTCTCTCAGTCCCTCTCTCTCAGGGAGATATCTGTACACTGACCGGTGTCTCTCAGTCCCTCTCTCTCTCTTTGGCAGTAATCTGTACACTGACTGGTGTCTCTCAGTCCCTCTCTCTCTCAGGGAGATATCTGTACACTGACTGGTGTCTCACATTCCATCTCTCTCAGGGAGATATCTGTACACTGACTGGTGTCTCTCAGTCCCTCTCTCTCACAGTGAGATATCTGTACACTGACTGGTGTCTCTCAGTCCCTCTCTCTCTCTTTGGGAGATATCTGTACACTGACTGGTGTCTCTCAGTCAGTCTCTCTCTCAGGGAGATATCTGTACACTGACTGGTGTCTCTCAGTCCCTCTCTCTCACAGTGAGATATCTGTACACTGACTGGTGTCTCTCAGCCCCTCTCTCTCTCAGGGAGATATCTGCACACTGACTGTTGTCTCTCAGTCCCTCTCTCTCAAGGTGAAATCTGTACACTGATTGGTGTCTCTCAGTCCCTCTCTCTCCGTGAGATATCTGTACACTGACAGGTGTCTCTCAGTCCCTCTCTCTCTCTTTGGGAGTTATCTGTACACTGACTGGTGTCTCTCAGTCCCTCTCTCTCTCAGGGAGATATCTGTACACTGACTGGTGTCCCACATTCCATCTCTCTCAGGGAGATATCTGTACACTGACTGGTGTCTCTCAGTCCCTCTCTCTCACAGTGAGATATCTGTACACTGACTGGTGTCTCTCAGTCCCTCTCTCTCTCTTTGGGAGATATCTGTAGACTGACTGGTGTCTCTCAGTCCCTCTCTCTCTCAGTGAGATATCTGTACACTGACTGGTGTCTCTCAGTCCCTCTCTCTCACAGTGAGATATCTGTACACTGACTGGTGTCTCTCAGTCCCTCTCTCTCTCTTTGGGAGATATCTGTAGACTGACTGGTGTCTCTCAGTCCCTCTCTCTCTCAGTGAGATATCTGTACACTGACTGGTGTCTCTCAGTCCCTCTCTCTCTCTTTGGGAGATATCTGTAGACTGACTGGTGTCTCTCAGTCCCTCTCTCTCTCAGTGAGATATCTGTACACTGACTGGTGTCTCTCAGTCCCTCTCTCTCAGGGAGATATCTGTACCCTGACTGGTGTCTCTCAGTCCCTCTCTCTCTCTCAGGGAGATCTCTGTACACTGACTGGTGTCTCTCAGTCCCTCTCTCTCAGGGAGATATCTGTACACTGACTGGTGTCTCTCAGACCCTCTCTCTCAGGGAGATATCTGTACACTGACTGGTGTCTCTCAGTCCCTCTCTCTCTCAGGGAGATATCTGTAGACTGACTGGTGTCTCTCAGTCCTCTCTCTCAAGGTGAAATCTGTACACTGACTGGTGTCTCTCAGTCCCCTCTCTCTCAGGGAGATATCTGTACACTGACTGGTGTCTCTCAGTCCCTCTCTCTCTCAGGGAGATATCTGTACACTGACTGGTGTCTCTCAGTCCCTCTCTCTCAGTGAGATATCTGTACACTGACTGGTGTCTCTCAGTCCCTCTCTCTCTCTTTGGGAGTTATCTGTACACTGACTGGTGTCTCTCAGTCCCTCTCTCTCTCAGGGAGATATCTGTACACTGACTGGTGTCCCACATTCCATCTCTCTCAGGGAGATATCTGTACACTGACTGGTGTCTCTCAGTCCCTCTCTCTCACAGTGAGATATCTGTACACTGACTGGTGTCTCTCAGCCCCTCTCTCTCTCAGGGAGATATCTGCACACTGACTGTTGTCTCTCAGTCCCTCTCTCTCTCTCAGGGAGATATCTGTACACTGACTGGTGTCTCTTAGTCCCTCTCTCTCAGGGAGATATCTGTACACTGACTGGTGTCTCTCAGACCCTCTCTCTCAGGGAGATATCTGTACACTGACTGGTGTCTCTCAGTCCCTCTCTCTCTCAGGGAGATATCTGTACACTGACTGGTGTCTCTCAGTCCCCTCTCTCTCAGGGAGATATCTGTACACAGACTGGTGTCTCTCAGTCCCTCTCTCTCACAGTGAGAAATCTGCACACTGACAGGTGTCTCTCAGTCCCTCTCTCTCTCAGGGAGATATCTGTAGACTGACTGGTGTCTCTCAGTCCTCTCTCTCAAGGTGATATCTGTACACTGATTGGTGTCTCTCAGTCCCTCTCTATCAGTGAGATATCTGTACACTGACTGGTGTCTCTCAGTCCCTCTCTCTCTCAGGGAGATATCTGTACACTGACTGGTGTCTCACATTCCATCTCTCTCAGGGAGATATCTGTACACTGACTGGTGTCTCTCAGTCCCTCTCTCTCACAGTGAGATATCTGTACACTGACTGGTGTCTCTCAGTCCCTCTCTCTCTCTTTGGGAGATATCTGTACACTGACTGGTGTCTCTCAGTCCCTCTCTCTCTCAGTGAGATATCTGTACACTGACTGGTGTCTCTCAGTCCCTCTCTCTCACAGTGAGATATCTGTACACTGACTGGTGTCTCTCAGCCCCTCTCTCTCTCAGGGAGATATCTGCACACTGACTGTTGTCTCTCAGTCCCCTCTCTCTCTCTCTCAGGGAGATATCTGTACACTGACTGGTGTCTCTCAGTCCTCTCTCTCAGGGAGATATCTGTACACTGACTGATGTCTCTCAGTCCCTCTCTCTCTCTCTCAGGGAGATATCTGTACACTGACTGGTGTCTCACATTCCATCTCTTTCAGGGAGATATCTGTACACTGACTGGTGTCTCAAATTCCATCTCTCTCAGGGAGATATCTGTACACTGACTGGTGTCTCTCAGTCCCTCTCTCACAGTGAGATATCTGTACACTGACTGGTGTCTCTCAGTCCCTCTCGCTCTCAGGGTGATATCTGTACACTGACTGTTGTCTCTCAGTCCCCTCTCTCTCTCTCTCAGGGAGATATTTGTACACTGACTGGTGTCTCTCAGTCCTCTCTCTCAGGGAGATATCTGTACACTGACTGATGTCTCTCAGTCCCTCTCTCTCTCAGGGAGATATCTGTACACTGACTGGTGTCTCTCAGTCCCTCTCTCTCAGGGAGATATCTGTACACTGACTGGTGTCTCTCAGTCCCTCTCTCTCTCAGGGAGATATCTGTACACTGACTGGTGTCTCTCAGACCCTCTCTCTCAGGGAGATATCTGTACACTGACTGGTGTCTCTCAGTCCCTCTCTCTCTCAGGGAGATATCTGTACACTGACTGGTGTCTCTCAGTCCCCTCTCTCTCAGGGAGATATCTGTACACTGACTGGTGTCTCTCAGTCCCTCTCTCTCACAGGAGATATCTGTACACTGACTGGTGTCTCTCAGTCCCTCTCTCTCTCAGGGAGATATCTGTAGACTGACTGGTGTCTCTCAGTCCTCTCTCTCAAGGTGATATCTGTACACTGATTGGTGTCTCTCAGTCCCTCTCTCTCAGGGAGATATCTGTACACTGACCGGTGTCTCTCAGTCCCTCTCTCTCTCTTTGGCAGTAATCTGTACACTGACTGGTGTCTCTCAGTCCCTCTCTCTCTCAGGGAGATATCTGTACACTGACTGGTGTCTCACATTCCATCTCTCTCAGGGAGATATCTGTACACTGACTGGTGTCTCTCAGTCCCTCTCTCTCACAGTGAGATATCTGTACACTGACTGGTGTCTCTCAGTCCCTCTCTCTCTCTTTGGGAGATATCTGTACACTGACTGGTGTCTCTCAGTCCCTCTCTCTCTCAGGGAGATATCTGTACACTGACTGGTGTCTCTCAGTCCCTCTCTCTCACAGTGAGATATCTGTACACTGACTGGTGTCTCTCAGTCCCTCTCTCTCTCAGGGAGATATCTGCACACTGACTGTTGTCTCTCAGTCCCTCTCTCTCTCTCAGGGAGATATCTGTACACTGACTGGTGTCTCTCAGTCCCTCTCTCTCAGGGAGATATCTGTACACTGACTGGTGTCTCTCAGACCCTCTCTCTCAGGGAGATATCTGTACACTGACTGGTGTCTCTCAGTCCCTCTCTCTCTCAGGGAGATATCTGTACACTGACTGGTGTCTCTCAGTCCCCTCTCTCTCAGGGAGATATCTGTACACTGACTGGTGTCTCACATTCCATCTCTCTCAGGGAGATATCTGTACACTGACTGGTGTCTCTCAGTCCCTCTCTCTCACAGTGAGATATCTGTACACTGACTGGTGTCTCTCAGTCCCTCTCTCTCTCTTTGGGAGATATCTGTACACTGACTGGTGTCTCTCAGTCCCTCTCTCTCTCAGGGAGATATCTGTACACTGACTGGTGTCTCTCAGTCCCTCTCTCTCACAGTGAGATATCTGTACACTGACTGGTGTCTCTCAGCCCCTCTCTCTCTCAGGGAGATATCTGCACACTGACTGTTGTCTCTCAGTCCCTCTCTCTCTCTCAGGGAGATATCTGTACACTGACTGGTGTCTCTCAGTCCCTCTCTCTCAGGGAGATATCTGTACACTGACTGGTGTCTCTCAGACCCTCTCTCTCAGGGAGATATCTGTACACTGACTGGTGTCTCTCAGTCCCCTCTCTCTCTCTCTCAGGGAGATATCTGTACACTGACTGGTGTCTCTCAGTCCCTCTCTCTCTCAGGGAGATATCTGTACACTGACTGGTGTCTCTCAGTCCCCTCTCTCTCAGGGAGATATCTGTACACAGACTGGTGTCTCTCAGTCCCTCTCTCTCACAGTGAGATATCTGTGCACTGACAGGTGTCTCTCAGTCCCTCTCTCTCTCAGGGAGATATCTGTAGACTGACTGGTGTCTCTCAGTCCTCTCTCTCAAGGTGATATCTGTACACTGATTGGTGTCTCTCAGTCCCTCTCTCTCAGGGAGATATCTGTACACTGACTGGTGTCTCTCAGTCCCTCTGTCTCTCAGGGAGATATCTGTACACTGACTGATGTCTCTCAGTCCCTCTCTCTCTCAGGGAGATATCTGTACACTGACTGGTGTCTCACATTCCATCTCTCTCAGGGAGATATCTGTAGACTGACTGGTGTCTCTCAGTCCCTCTCTCTCACAGTGAGATATCTGTACACTGACTGGTGTCTCTCAGTCCCTCTCTCTCTCTTTGGGAGATATCTGTACACTGACTGGTGTCTCTCAGTCCCTCTCTCTCTCAGTGAGATATCTGTACACTGACTGGTGTCTCTCAGTCCCTCTCTCTCACAGTGAGATATCTGTACACTGACTGGTGTCTCTCAGCCCCTCTCTCTCTCAGGGAGATATCTGCACACTGACTGTTGTCTCTCAGTCCCCTCTCTCTCTCTCTCAGGGAGATATCTGTACACTGACTGGTGTCTCTCAGTCCTCTCTCTCAGGGAGATATCTGTACACTGACTGATGTCTCTCAGTCCCTCTCTCTCTCTCAGGGAGATATCTGTACACTGACTGGTGTCTCACATTCCATCTCTCTCAAGGAGATTTCTGTACACTGACTGGTGTCTCAAATTCCATCTCTCTCAGGGAGATATCTGTACACTGACTGGTGTCTCTCAGTCCCTCTCTCTCACAGTGAGATATCTGTACACTGACTGCTGTCTCTCAGTCCCTCTCGCTCTCAGGGAGATATCTGTACACTGACTGTTGTCTCTCAGTCCCTCTCTCTCTCAGGGAGATATCTGTACACTGACTGTTGTCTCTCAGTCTCCTCTCTCTCTCTCTCAGGGAGATATCTGTACACTGACTGATGTCTCTCAGTCCCCTCTCTCTCTCAGGGAGATATCTGTACACTGACTGTTGTCTCTCAGTCCTCTCTCTCAGGGAGATATCTGTACACTGACTGATGTCTCTCAGTCCCTCTCTCTCTCAGGGAGATATCTGTACACTGACTGGTGTCTCTCAGTCCCTCTCTCTCAGGGAGATATCTGTACACTGACTGGTGTCTCTCAGTCCCTTTCTCTCTCAGGGAGATATCTGTACACTGACTGATGTCTCTCAGTCCCTCTCTCTCTCAGGGAGATATCTGTACACTGACTGGTGTCTCTCAGTCCCTCTCTCTCTCAGGGAGATATCTGTACACTGACTGGTGTCTCTCAGTCCCTCTCTCTCAGGGAGATATCTGTACACTGACTGGTGTCTCTCAGTCCCTTTCTCTCTCAGGGAGATATCTGTACACTGACTGTTGTCTCACATTCCATCTCTTTCAGGGAGATATCTGTACACTGACTGGTGTCTCTCAGTCCCTCTCTCTCACAGTGAGATATCTGTACACTGACTGGTGTCTCTCAGTCCCTCTCTCTCACAGTGAGATATCTGTACACTGACTGGTTTCTCTCAGTCCCTCTCTCTCTCTTTGGGAGATATCTGTACACTGAATGGTGTCTCTCAGTCCCTCTCTCTCTCAGGGAGATATCTGTAAACTGACTGTTGTCTCTCAGTCCCTCTCTCTCTCTCAGGGAGATATCTGTACACTGACTGGTGTCTCTCAGTCTCTCTCTCTCAGGGAGATATCTGTACACTGACTGGTGTCTCTCAGTCCCCTCTCTGTCAGGGAGATATCTGTACACTGACTGGTGTCTCTCAGTCCCTCTCTCTCAGGGAGATATCTGTACACTGACTGGTGTCTCTCAGTCTCCTCTCTCTCTCAGGGAGATATCTGTACACTCACTGGTGTCTCTCAGTCCCCTCTCTCTCTCTCAGGGAGATATCTGTACACTGACTGGTGTCTCTCAGTCCCCCCTCTCCCTCCCTCTTCTCTCCCTCTAGCCTCAGGCAGGCTTCGCTTGGCCTCGCTAGGCCTGTGCGGCCTACCTCTGATGTAGGCGCTCCCCCTGCGGATGCCAATCCCGGCGTTCCTCTGGGAGCCTCCCAGAGGAGAGCGTCTCTGGAGCGGACGTTGTTGGCGGTGAGTGGGGGGAGGTGTGAGGGTGACCGGCCGGAGGTTCGAGGCCGGCCCTCGGGGAAGGACCTGGGTGGGCTGATTGAGGGCGGACAAGGGAGCGCGAGGACGTTGTGTTTTTGTGCGGTGGAGTTGGGGGAGCAATGAGCAGGGGGAGGGCGTCTCAGATGCAGACTGACGACAAGACAGAAGGGGGCAAATAAATAAAGCGGCGAGACGGTTTCCTGATGGGGTAGGAACTGGCGGGACAAACAGACGATCGGGGAAAAAAAGAGACAGAGAGAGAGAGACAGAGAGAGACAGAGAGAGAGAGAGAGAGAGAGAGAGAGACAGAGAGAGAGAGGAGACAGAGAGAGAGACAGAGAGAGAGAGAGAGAGACAGAGAGAGACAGAGAGAGAGAGGAGACAGAGAGAGAGACAGAGAGAGAGACGAGATAGAGAGAGAGACAGAGAGAGAGAGAAAGACACAGAGAGAGACCGAGAGAGAGAGACAGAGAGAGACAGAGAGAGAAAGAGAGAGAGAGAGAGACAGAGAGAGAAAGGAGACAGAGAGAGAGACAGAGAGAGAGAGAGAGACAGAGAGAGACAGAGAGAGAGAGGAGACAGAGAGAGAGACAGAGAGAGAGACGAGACAGAGAGAGAGACAGAGAGAGAGAGAAAGACACAGAGAGAGACCGAGAGAGAGAGACAGAGAGAGACATAGAGAGAGAAAGAGAGAGAGAGACAGATAGAGAGAGAGAGAGGGAGACAGATAGAGAGAGAGAGAGGGAGTGAGAGAGAGTGTGAGAGACAGAGAGAGAGACAGAGACAGAGAGAGACAGAGAGAGATAGAGAGTCAGAGAGACAGAGAGAGAGACAGAAAGAGACAGAGACAGAGAGAGACAGAGAAAGAGACAGAGAGAGACAGAGATAGAGAGACAGAGAGAGAGAGACAGAGAGAGAGAGTGAGATAGACAGAGAGAGAGACGGAGAGAGAGAGAGAGACAGAGAGAGAGAGACAGGGAGAGAGAGACAGAGAGAGACACAGAGTGAGAGACAGAGAGAGAGAGACAGAGAGGGACAGACAGAGAGAGACAGAGAGAGAGAGAGACAGAGATAGTGAGAGACAGAGAGAGAGAAAGAGAAATAGAGAGAGACAGAGAGAAAGACAGAGAGAGAAAGACAGAGAGAGAGACAGAGACAGAGAGAGAGAGAGAGACAGAGAGAGAGAGAGAGACAGAGAGAGACACAGAGAGACAGAGAGAGAGAGAGAGACAGGGAGAGAGACACAGAGAGAGATAGAGACAGAGAGAGAGACAGATAGAGAGAGAGAGAGAGAGAGACAGGGAGAGAGAGACAGAGAGAGAGACAGAGAGAGAGATAGAGACAGAGAGAGAGAGAGAGAGAGAGAGAGACAGGGAGAGAGAGACAGAGAGAGAGACACAGAGAGAGATAGAGACAGAGAGAGAGACAGATAGAGAGAGAGAGATAGAGACGGAGAGAGAGACATAGACAGAGAGAGAGAGAGAGACAGAGAGAGAGAGACTGTGGAATCCCATCTTATGCCTCGGCGATGGTGACGGGTTTCGCTCCCCATCGCTGCCTGGGTGACGAGTGGAGGATTTGAGCAGGAAGGTGACTGTGTCCGGGAGGAAGGTTTGAACAAGAAACCAGGAGCCAACGTTTTATTGCTGAGGTGGACGGCATCGTGGGACACCCACCCCCCCCCCCGCCACCCCGCCAACAACTCTTTCTCTCACCCCCCACCACCACCCTCCCAACACCGCTCCCCCCTGCTGGGGACTCCTGGCGGGAGTAGGCCCGAGGCTGTGCCAGGAGGCTTGGCGGACAAGGCCCTGGGGTGGTGGGGGTGGGGGGGGGTGGGGGGCATTCTCTCCTCCTCCTCCCTGAGGCCTAGCTCACCACCCCCCCCACCCACCCCCACCCCCCACCCCCCCACACCCCACCTCCCTGTGGCCTTTAGTGGGTGGGGAAGTTGGTGGTGGTTTGTTGGCGATGTAGGCCCGAGGGCCGAGATCGGGCCTTCTCCCCTCGGCTTCCGCGCTTCCCCCACCACCCCCCCCCCCCCCCCCCCCCCCCCCCCCCGCCCCCAACCACCACACCAACAACCCCAACGGGGAGTCTTGGGGTCAAAGTTCAGAAGGCCCGATGCCCTCTCCTGCTTCTCAGGCTTATCTGTAATCCCCACCCACCGCCCTCCCCCCCTCCCCGCCCCCCTCCCCCCTCCCCCTCCGCCTCCAGCCTTCCTGCCTCCCAACGGCGGCCATCTTGCGGCACACGTTGACATCCTACAGGGAACGGCCAATCTATCTCAGCAATGCTACTCTTTGACCTTTGACCAAGGAGAACAGAGGGAGAGGTCTCTTCAGCTGGGTTTTTGCCAAGGTGGGTGCGTACGGGGTAAGAGTAATCGCCCCAAGGTTTAGTTTTCGTGTGGGGGTGCGGGGGGGTGGCTGGAGGTGAGGGATTGGGAGGGTCGGGGGGGGGGGGGGGGGGTGGCGCGCGTGGGTACAGTCGCTAAACGTGGCCGGCTCGCCCCGGGACCTTGAAGGGAGCCCTCGAGGGGCCGAGGCCTCTCCGGCTCATTGACCGCGCTAGGCCTGAGGCCTAGTGAGGAGAGCCTAGAGACGGAGATCAATCTGTCAGGTTGACGATACAAGGCCTGAGGCTACGGGGTGGGGGGGTGGGTGGTGGTGGTGGGGTTTGTTATTTGCGGGGGGGAGGTGTGGGGCTGGGGAAGCTTAGTAGCTTAGTGACAGAGGTCAATCTGTCCCATCGGCAAGACTAGGCCGGAGGCTGCAAGTGAAGCCTACTTACTGAGGTCAATCTGTCGCGTTGACGACACTAGGCCTGAGGCTTCGAGGGGAGCCTAGAAACGGAGCGTTCTCTGTTACATTGACAACACCAGGCCTGAGGTTGTGAAGGGAGACTCGTGATGGAGGCCTCTCTGTCACATTGGAAATACTAGGCCCCAGGCTGTGGAGGGAGCCTTGCATCGGTGCCTCTCTGTCATGTTGACAATACTAGGCCTGATCTGTGAGGGGGGGGGGGTGCCTAGTGACAGAGGCCTCGCTGTCAGATTGGCAATACTAGGCCAGAGGCTAGGAGGAGTGCCTAGCGACAGAGGCTTCTCCATCAGATTGGCTCTACTAGGCTGGAGGCTGCGAGGTGGGCCTAGCGATGGAGGCCTCTCCACCAGATTGGCGCTACTAGGTCTGACACTGCGAGGGTTAGAGGTCACTCTGTCTTACTGGTGATACTAGGCCGGAGGCTGTGAGGGGGAGCCCAGCGATGGAGGCCTCGCTGACTCATTGGCGATACTAGGCCTGAGGCTGTGAGCTGGGCCTAGCAATGGAGGCCTCTCTGTCAGATTGGTGATACTGGATCTGACACTGCAAGGGGATAAAGGTCACTCTGTCTTATTGGCGATACTAGGCCGGAGGCTGCGAGAGGGGCCTAGCGATGGAGGCCTCTCTGTCATGATTGGCAATACTAGGCCGGAGGCTGTGAGGGGGGTCTAGCGATGGCAGCCTCTCCGTCACGTTTGACGATACTGGGTCTGACACAGCGATGGATAGAGTTCACTCTGTCTCATTGGCAATACCAGGCCTGAGGCTGTGAGGTGGGCCTAGCGATAGAGGCCTCTCCGTCACGTTTGGCAATACTAGGCTGCAGGCTGTGAGGTGGGCCTAGCGATGGAGGTTCCTCCATCAGATTGGCGGTACTAGGCCTGAGGCTGCGAGAGGGGCCTAGCGATGGAGGCCTCTCTGTCAGATTGGCGATACTGGGGCTGACACTGCGGGGCGCTACAGGTCACTCTGTCTTGTTGGTGATACTAGGCCTGAGGCTGCAAGAAGGCCCTAGCGACGGAGGCCTCTCTCTCAGATTGGCGATCTAGGCTGGAGGCTGAGAGGGGGGCCTAGCGATAGAGGCCTCTCCATCACGCTTGGCGATACCAGGCCGGAGGCTGCGAGGGGGGCCTAGCGATGGAGGCCTCTCCATCACGATTGGTGATACTGGGTCTGACACTGCGAGGGCTTGAGGTCACTCTGTCTCATTGGTAATACTAGGCTGGAGGCTGTGAGGTGGGCCTAGCGATAGAGGCCTCTCTGTCATGTTTGGCGATACTAGGCCGCAGGCTGTGAGGTGGGGCCTAGTGATGGAGGCTTCTCTGTCTCATTGACGATACTAGGCTGGAGGCTGTGAGGTGGGCCTAGTGATGGAGGCCTCTCTGTCTCATTGACGATACTAGGCTGGAGGCTGTGAGGTGGGCCTAGTGATGGAGGCCTCTCCGTCTCATTGACGATACTAGGCCGGAGGCTGTGAGGTGGGCCTAGTGATGGAGGCCTCTCTGTCTCATTGGCGATACTAGGCTGGAGGCTGTGAGGTGGGCCTAGTGATGGAGGCCTCTCTGTCTCATTGACGATACTAGGCCGGAGGCTGTGAGGTGGGCCTAGTGATGGAGGCCTCTCTGTCTCATTGACGATACTAGGCCGGAGGCTGCGAGGGGGAGACTAGCGATGGTTTCTTTGGGGGGTGTACTGGCGGTTCGGGGAGGGGGGGTGCGCGGTAGTGGGGGGAGGGGGGCGGTAGTGAGGAGTGTGGGGGGGGTTGGTGGGGAAATGGGTCCCGACTGCTCACCTTGCTGTCTGCCGTCTTGTCGGTGGGGGTGGAGGTGGGAGTGCTGGTGGTGGGGAGCGGCGGCGCTCAGTGTCTAGAGGTGGGCCGGGGGCTTGCCGGTGAGGGAGGGCGTCCTGCCTGCGGCCTGCGGTGGTGGCTGGTGCCTCCTGGGGTGAGGTGGGGCTGGGCACGGGGGCGGGGGTGGGGGGGGGGGGGTGTGGCGGCGGGGTGAGAGGGGGCTCGGCCACCTTGACCATGAAGGCCCGGCTTCAGCCGCTGGCGGGGCCCGGCTCTCCCAGCAGTCCGCGGGGACGGGCATACTCACCGAGCGTCCGCAGGGCCGGCGTGTCGGGCCCGAGGTAAGGCGGCACGGCAGCTATGCTGCCCGGCTGGGCCTCAAAGGGGGGCCGGTGGCCGCCGCCGCCCCCACCGCCACCCACGGCCGCCCCCATCAAGAGTGCGTCCTGAATCCGCGTCTCGCTGGAGAGTTTCTGTGGAGGGAGAGAAAGAACCAGTTAGGAGGGGCGAAAGTAGCGGGTGTTAGGCCCCGTTCGGGCCTGGACGTTAGGCCCCATTCAGGCCTGGATGTTAGGCCCTGTTCAGGCCTGGGTGTTAGGCCCCTGTTCAGGCCTGGATGTTAGGCCCCATTCAGACTTGGGCATTAGGCCCCATTCAGGCCTGGATGTTAGGCCCTGTTCAGGCCTGGGTGTTAGGCCCCTGTTCAGGCCTGGATGTTAGGCCCCATTCAGACTTGGGCATTAGGCCCCATTCAGGCCTGGATGTTAGGCCCTGTTCAGGCCTGGGCGTTAGGCCCCGTTCAGACCTGGATGTTAGGCCCCATTCAGACTTGGGCATTAGGCCCCATTCAGGCCTGGATGTTAGGCCCAGTTCAGACTTGGGCATTAGGCCCCATTCAGGCCTGGATCTTAGGCCCCGTTGAGGCCTGGATGTTAGGCCCCATTCAGGCCTGGATCTTAGGCCCCAATGAGGCCTGGATGTTAGGCCCCATTCAGACTTGGGCGTTAGGCTCTGTTCAGGCTTGGGCGTTAGGCCCCATTCAGGCCTGGATTAGGCCCCATTGAGGCCTGGAAGTTAGGCCCCTTTCAGACCTAGGCATTAGGCTCCGTTAAGGCCTGGATGTTAGGCCCCATTCAGACTTGGGCATTAGGCCCCAATCAGGCCTGGGCATTAGGCACATTCAGGCCTGGGCTTTAGGCCCCGTTCAGGCCTGGGCTTTAGGCCCCATTCAGGCCTGGGTGTTAGGCCCCATTCAGGCCTGGAAATTAGGCCCCATTCAGGTCCACGGTGGGCCTGGTACGGGAGCACCGACGAAGGCCGGCTC